>NC_056731.1:57624731-57924731 GCF_019279795.1 Protopterus annectens
AATGGTAAACAAAACAGTCCACATCCCACATCTACCAGCAATCCCAAGAAACACAATGCCTTGGAAGGGCCTTCTAAATTCTGTGTAGCCAGCCAGTGGAACACTGAGCTCCTCACACATTCCCAAAAACTCCCGCATACCCTCCATCGCGCCTTCAAACTCTTTTCCTACTAATAAAAAATCATCCAGATAATGGACTGCCTTCTGAATGCCCACCCACTGCTGCCAGATCCAATGGAGTGCAGTGCTAAACTTCTCAAAAGTGGCATAGGCCACTGAACATCCCATCAGCATAGCCTTGTCAAAGTAAAACGTGTTCCTAACCACCATGCCCAACAATGGCCACTCATCCGACCATACTGGTAGTGACCAGAAAGCAGATTCAATATCCACCTTTATCAACCATGGATTTGCAAACACTAGGTGACCTCTATCACATCATCCAATGAAGCATAACTCACTTTTGCATCTTCGACCCAAACAAAATCATTAACAGAGTTCCCTTCAGTATAGGACAGATGGTGAGTCAACCAAAATTTACAGGGTGACTTCTTAGGGACCAAACCTAATGGCAAGACCTTAAAACTGCCAAAAGGGTGGATAATAAAATGGGCCCAGTAACCTGCCTGCACACCGCTCCCTCTCCACAAAATCCTTCAAAATCTTCTCCCTCCCACCATGGAACACAAATTCTTACAGACTGAGCTATCCCCTCCAACCATTGATTTAACAGCAAATCCCACAGCAAATCCTTTATGTAATTCCTCTGCAACTGCTGAATTAGGAAATTGTTTGAGCATGTGCTGCGATGCCCACACATTAATGGGTGAATGTGTCCCCCAGTCTTCCCCACTGTCCCAGAAAAGACAATCCACACCTCTGTCCATGAAAATTCCTGGATCGAAGAAGGTAATGCTCCCACTTTGGCTAGAAGTGAACCCAGATTGAACAAGTTATCTTGCTGATGGCCACATTGCACCATTGGATGTACTCCCACTCACAAGTGTGCAAGAACCAGCATACCACCCATGGACAATGCCCCACATCAAATGCCCAGCAAACTCCAGCTCCTTCTCCTCTTAGCTTATCCCCTCTGCCAGCAGCCCCAAAGTTATCCATCATGGTGGTCAACCAGATGTCAGGGTGCCTAACTTCCCAATGCAGCAACTGATCCACTGCTTTTTGCTTACAAAACCACTGATCATACCACAACCAGGTGCTCTCCACCAACAGAAATAGTGCCTCATGGCTCATAAGAAAATAAGCCAGAAGTGATAATGCCAGGGAGGTATCCTTTTTCAACCAAACTGTCATGTAGTACATGAAACCTAACACCCAATTTTCCCAAATTCTATTTCACGTTACCTACTCTCCTCTGACCCAAAGCCACTAAATCCACTAGAAGATTTTTGTTATTTGCTGTGTCTGATTCCATCAGATGTTGAACCACCTCAGCATCAATTAACTCAAAGATATCAATGTACCTGCCCTTACAAATCTTTTCTTTTACCAATGCCGGTATGTGAGGGGTCAGAAAGATCCCCCTTCCACTTGACCTAAAGCCTGTGTAGCTAACCAATCTCCTAGTCAGGTCCCAAAGTCTGAACCTACCTCTTGCAGTTGTGATACTACCCCACCTATGGATGACCTTAAACTCCCTATAGACAACCCTGAGCTACCTTACCCACTGAATGTATCCCGCTGGAGCTGCCCACCTTCACTAAACCTCTCCGGATCTTCTACAATGTTTGCCATTTCCTCAGGCTGCTGAAATGACTTCCTGTTTCTGACTACCCCCAGGCTAAACTGAAACTGTGCCAAGTCTGACATGCTTATGTAAACTTCCAACAATGAATTATTACCTGTGACCACATCTTGCACAGCTCCAGCAGCTAGAGCTTCCACTGTTGCACTATCTATTGATTGCCATGCCCACTTCTCTTGGACCCCTGACCTGGTCTTCACTGCCTAACCTCTCCTCTTCCAAATGGGCACACTGGGTTCCTGTGCCGCAGGAGACTCAGTAGTTGTCAATTCCTGAAACAGCTTTTCTGCCTGTGAGACAATGGCCACCCATCTCTTCCTCAAACTCTGCACTCTTTCCATCTGCAAAAAAAGAACAGCATTAAGAACTTTATACATACAACAAAAAAAAAACATGCACCTTCTCCTGAGCTGCCAAAGATCCTCTGCACCCAGCCTAGTTAAACTGGAACCCCATCTATCAGTATCAGTAAGCTGTAGTTTCTCTCTTTCGCTCTCTCTTTTTTTTTTTTGAAGAATCAAACCCTGCACTTTGAGTTTGCCAGATAACTCCTTCCCTTTATGCCACAATTATGCATCTCTCTTGACTCGTTCTTTTTTCTTTTTGAACTCCGGCAAGACTGCATGCAGGATTCGCTGCATGCCACCCCCTTGCTTTCCATAACTCCTCCAACCTGACTTACCACTTCCCCCCATACCACATGTCACAACTGAAAACTAAATACCCCCTTCCCTCTGCTCCTTTACACTCACCACACTATCGCGCTGTACTCCTATCCCCTTCTGCAACCCATCACTGGTCTCCAGCTCCCGTTCCTTGCTTCTTTAATGCCTTTATTTTTTTTTGTCCTGCCAACTGCACAACCTAGCTCTCCACAAATCAGAGACAAATCCCGACCAGAACATAATATTAGTACAATGAACTTAATCCATCGACAGCAGAAAATAATGTGAGTTAATGACATTCTGAAGTGAAAAAAGTCTATAGCTTTAATTACTGTCATTATTATCAAGTTCACCTCACTACCCTCTCTGCAAATATCACCAGTCTTAGTAGGGATTAAGAAGGACAGACTTAAACATTGAGTCACTTCATGGATTCATGCCATAAATCAGGGATGTCTCTGAAAATCTGGGACATTTGCGAGGTATGCAGCACTGTACCTTTGGTGAGGGACTCACCAACGACCACACTTTCCACCCACGGCCACAACATTTTCATTTCACAATTGTTTTGTTAAGTAATTAATTAATTAATTTATTTATTTTTTTATAACATATAATGCCCTCACACCAAAGCAATGAAGGAATTCAAAATGTGGATTAATCATCCACACCTCCACATTATCACACCCCACCATAACTGTTAACACTTCACCATGCATGGTGTGGAGACCATTACACCAGGTGCTTCGTGGCCAGCGAAACTTCACTTGCAGTTCAGCTGGAAGCATACCAGCCACAGGATAGCCATGAGATATTATACACCACCACCAACGAACATTAACATAACTATCTAACAAAACCACTTCACAAGACTGCCAGTGTGAATCCTAGCCTAAGAACTGAATGGTGCCAAACTAGACCTCTGCCATTGCATCTACCAAACCCAATTTAAACCATACCCAAGCTAAACAAGAAGACTGATAAATCACTCTCCTCATCCACACTTTAATCCCAGCAATGAAAACAAAAATAAACAATCCTGCATTAACACAAAACTAAATAGAACCACTAAACACAAATAACTCCTTTGTCAGCATGAGACTCACAGTTAAGCAAGCAAATCATATGACCAAGCACTTAGCAGTGTTCCTCCATAAATACTTCCAAGAAAATCATTCCCAAGACAAGATGATGAGAGAGATGAGACAAAAAAAAACAAAAAAAAAAACTTCCTCAATCATTACCAACCTCCACACAAACTATTATTAATCCAGAGCTTACCTGCCACTGAAGTACCTACAGGTTGTCTCGGACATAAGCGTGTAAATAAAGTTCATGTCTAAATCTGACCCCCTCCTCAGCTACACTCACAAAAAAAAAAAAAAAAAAATTAAGCACCTTCTCATTCCTACATCACTTTCTCCATAGCCCTCTTCCCTTCTAATTTAACACTTCCTTCATCCCAACCCTGCCTGACCTCCTTCTACTTCCTTCCCAGCCCTAACATCCCTCCACTTCCCCAGACCTTTAGACCTTTAGACCTCCTCTTTGACCATCTTGTCTTAAGCACTAAACACTGAAGATGTCGCTGAACAAATTAGTAATTAGTATATATATATATATATATATATATATATATGGGATCGGTACTGATCCCCGAAGGAACATTTCACTGAAGGACAATCAGCCGGGCATACTTCCGTGAAAGTGCTTTTTACCAAAAAAGTACTTTTGCGGAAGTATGCCTGCAGCTAGAGGGAGTTGTGGGGGAATGACTGTTGCGGAGATCGTACTACGGTGTGGATAAAAGAATATTCCCTTTTCCTCACTGTAGTGCGATGTCGGAGTGAGAATATTAAAGGAGGGGGTGTGGGGGGCACAGGGGGGCTTGCCTCCTGCATAAAAGTAGATTTATTCTTTGTTTTTTTTTTAAACCACTTTAACAAAAGCGCTTTTTCGGTGAAAGCGCTTTCGTTAAAGTGTGTTCGGTGATTGTGGATTAGGACTATTGAACTTTTGTTCAATAGTCCTAGATCTATATATATATATATATATATATATATATATATATATATATATATATACACACACACACACACACACACACACACACAGACACACATACATATACGCATTATAGGACATAGAACACACAGGCAAAAACAAAAAATAAAATAGTATCTCACTTGTCTTTGAGTCTCAGAAAAAAAAAATAGTAATTTAGGTTGCTTTTATCCACATCTCAGAGCCCACATAGTCCCTCCAGGAAAAAGGCTGTTTTCAATCAAAAGCCCCAGGCTGCAGACTTCCATCAGGTCCTGCTTTCAACTCTGTTAGTAAATACTTGTACACAAGGTAGGTTTTATAGGTACTTTCCCCAGGTTATCCCCCACTGGGGTCTCCCACTCCATGCTTTCAACGTTTTCCTTCATAATGATAACGCAGTTAAGGAACTACTTTCCTAGTTTGCTGCTTTCAGGCAACCTTCTTATATATGAAGGAACACAGGATATAAGCTCGTGGTAAAGCAAAGTCTGTGCAAGGCAGCAAAATCCAAATAAAAAGACCAACTTCACAATGCCAAAAGGGTTATTAAAAGACAGACAAAGCTTTCTGATCAAATATCATTCTTCAGTGTAATGTAAAACACACAAACTAAAATATCCTTTAAATAGGAACCCAAATCATCTAAACCCAGCTCAACCAACAAGAACAGCATATAAATTAATTAATACAAAATAAAAAACACATTAGAAATGGAATAATAATAATAGTTAAATATTACATTTAAAACATATCACACATATAAATATGTATATATAAAAACATTATTTCAAACACATCTGTTTATATTTAAGTACTGGTTTGATACTGACCATTCTATTAATTCCAGGAGGATGGTCTGTCTGGATACGTATAGTCCAATCATATTCTCTTAACTCGAGCCTATTATTCAAGTCACCACCCCCGGGGCTCTTAAAAACCATTTCAACCACTCTAAATATAAAATCATGAGAAGCACCATTCTCATTTACATGTTTTGCCAAAGCATTGGCTGTGACACCCCTACGAATGTCAGATCTATGCTCAATGATTCTATCCCTCAGTCATCTAACAGAGTTCCATATGTAGGAGCCAGTGCAACTTCTACAGGGAGCTAAATAGACTATAACGGCAGTATTACAAGTAGAAAAACATTTAAAAATAAACTCCTTATAAGTGCCAGGGTATATAAAATGATCTTCACTATTATTATTATTATTTTATTATTTTACATTTGTTGACCAGGATAGATACTAGATACATGTCCATTTTCAGCGGAGGCCCAGGGAGAAAAGCTCCAATCACAACATGCAGAAGAATACAGGAAAAAATACAGAAAAATACAGGGAAAGGAAAAAACATAATATATGTTTAAAGAAAAATACAGGCAAAAATCATGATATAATACATGTTACAAACAGTATGCAGACTCTGTATAGTCGAGCAAGTTATACAATCAGACATTATCAGACTTATAAGTATCTAGACTAATAATTATGGCTCAGTTTGCATGCAACAAAAAGTACTGTTTGGCAAAATTATGAAAAGGAAGCTAGTCAGGATTAGAGCAAGGGCACAGTGAGTAATAAAATGTTACTGAGTCAGGATTAGAGCAAGGGCACAGTGAGTAATAAAATGTTGTCTGACACTTTTTTTGAACTGAGTTAGTGATGGTGCTAGAGTAAGGTCGGCAGGGAGGGAGCTCCAAGTTTTGCCAACAGAGTTGGCAAACAGGTAGACCCTGCTGAGTTGTTGGTTTTGAATGTTTGGACCAGTAATCTGTTAGATGATCGAAGTAGTCTGAGGTTACTATAGGGGCTAATGATGTTTTTAAGTGCAGATGTGTTTTCAGGTTGATTGAGTACTTTATATGCAACTATAAGTTGGTTGTATTGAAGTAGGCTTGGTAATTCAAGCCACCCTAACAGATTTAGGTTATAACAGTGGTGTGTCCTAAATGCTGTGCCTGTGGCAAATCTAGCAATGTGGTTATAACAGCTTGAAAGCTTGTTAAGGTCAGATTTGTTCAGATTGGTGAATAGAGGAGAGGCATAGAGAAGAGTAGAGAGTAGGTGGGAATGAGCAATGGCGGTTCTAGCAAGTGAAGTAAGAAAAGATTTAATTTTGTATAGGGAGACAAGTTTTTTATTGATCGTTTTGATAGTTTGTCTCATGCATGTCAAATTTAAGGTTATTATCTACTATGATGCCTAGGAGTTTAGTTTGGGCTTCTGGGGAGATAATAGTGCCATTATTAGATTTAATGGTAAAGAATAGTGGTGAGGACCTGTGAGTGGGGGAAAAGTAGCAGCTTTGTTTTGTTAGGGTTTAATATCAGATGATGATTAGAGAGCCAATTTTCCACAGTATTAAATGTATTCTGGGACAGTGTTAATTCTTCTGCATGGGAAGTGGCAGAGCAGATTAAAGTGGAGTCATCTATGTATTGAATGCATGTTGCTTCTGGGATGACAGAGTGGAGGTCATTAATAAAGATAGAGAAATTAAGGGGTCCTAGAATAGATCCCTGGGGAACTTCTAGGGTGATGGGTAGAAGGGAGGATAGTCTGTTCTGCCAAAGGACAGCCTGTTGTCTACCACAGAGGTAGGATTGAAACCATTGGAGAGCATGGTTATCTAAGAAGAAGGCCTTCAGAGTATGTATGAGTTTTTGGTGGTTAACCATATCGAAGGCCTTGGAGAGATCAAGAAAGAGGGCTGAGGATATTTTATTATTATTTCGGCAATGGTTTATGACATTAGAGCAGGAGAGTAGGGCTGAAGTAGTACTATGGAATAGCCTAAAGGCAAGCTGGGAGCTAGCCAACAGGTTGTTCTGAATCAGATAGTGCAGGAGTTGTTTATGTATGCACTTCTCCATAGTTTTAGCCAGTGGTGACAGAATAGCTATGGGTCTGAAGTTTGAAAGTTCGACGGAGCTACCTCCTTTATGGAGTGGTATAACATGGGATATTTTCCATATGGAGGGGATGCTAGCTTCAAATATGGTTCTATTGATTAAGGTGGAGACGGGGTATGCTAAGGCATCTGTGGCTTTTTGTAGGTACTCTACAGGGAGGAGATCAGCAGATAGGATGGTTGGCTTTAATTTCTTAATTAGGGCATGGGTAAGTGATATAGGTACTGGTTGAAAGCTAAAGGAGAATTGGATATTGAGTATGGCGGCAGTTGAGCTGAAGCAACTAGGAGGTAGTTGACTAGCTAGGGACTGGATAGTCCCTGTAAAGAAACTATTAAAGTTGTTGGCAACTTCCTCCAGGGTTTTATGGTTGGATGATGTTGGGGTTGGAGTGGTAGTTTGACCTGGGTGAAGGAGCTTGTTTATTCCTGCCTAGAATTTTTGAGGTTTGTTATGATGCTTTTTTGAAGTAATTTTTTTTTTGTCTAATGTAATAGATTTCTTTGTATCATTCCTTAATTGCCAATATTTTAGTTGATTTTGTGGGGCTTTTGTGGCACACCAAGTGGCCCATGCCTTGTTTCTAAGTGTGATTTTTGATTTGGTATCTTTTGAAAGCCACAGTGCAGTTTTTGCTTTGGTTCTAATAGAACGAGCAGGAGCGTGAGAGTCCAGGATGGCAAGGAAGATGGTATTGAAGTATGCTACAGCTTCATCTAATGGTAATTGTTTTAGGACTGACCAGTCATGTAGTTTGAGTTCATTCATTGAAGTATGCTACAGCTTCATCTAATGGTAATTGTTTTAGGACTGACCAATCGTGTAGTTTGAGTTCATTTTGGAAAATGGTGATGCTAAAGGTCCTGTTATTTCTTATTGTTTTGTAGATGGGCCGGTGAGCCTTGCCCTTAATTATGTAGGTAAGAAAGTGGTCACTTAGGTCCTCCAGGAAGGGTCCTTGACTTATACGTGTGGGAACGGTTATTGATAAGTATCCAGTCTAGGATGCTTTCTTTATTATTGGGTTTGCAAATCTGGGTGGGGGAGGATATAATCTGTGTAAACCCATGAAGGTTTACGTGGGTTGTAGGAGTTTCTGAGGAACAAGTGTTCCAGTCGATATTGAAGTCCCCAAGAACAATAGTTTCTTGGGGATAGGTACTAGATAACCAATGGAGGATGTCTTCTAGTGTGTTAGTGTTATTACCTGAGGGGAATTTAGCCACAGATTATGTTTATACATTTATTTTTGTTAATTTGCAGTTCGGATATAAGAATTTCTGCATTATTATGGATGGTTGTAAGGAGTCCTTGGTAACAATCAGTGTAGTTTTATAAAGTATGGCTACCCCACCACCTCTTCTAGTAGGATGGTCTAGTCTCAGCATATTGTACCCTGGTGGTTATACCTCCTTGTCCGTAGTTGCTGGTTTTAGCCAAGGTTCTGTCGGGCATAATATGTTGGGGGAATGAACTGCCAATAGGACATGCAGGTGATGGACCTTATTATTTATGCTTCGAATATTTAAGTGGTAGACCAGGAATGAATTAGGGGATTTGTTTGGAGAAATTGTGTTAGGGGAATTAGTGGTTTGGGAGCTAAAGGTATCAGGAGGGGATGGGCCGGGGTTAGGGTGGACGTCTCCATCCATAGTGAGGTTATGCTGTAAACTAGCTATAAGTTTAAGGATTTTGATTATAAGCTTTTGATATTGTTTGGTCTTGGGGCTAATATATCTGGATCTAATAGGTTGGTAGTTTTTAAGGGTTAAGGATTTAGTAGTAAGGGGAAAGGAGAAGTTTTCCATTTTTGATATTATTGGGGTGGTAGTTTGGGTCTTTGGGAAGTAGAATCCTAGGAGATATTGATTTTCTTAGATGGTGAGGATATATGAAATGAGCAGTAAAGGTAAGAGAAAGAGTACTAATTTTGGTTTTAGTGATAACATTGTAAATAGCTGAGACATTTTTTTGGTAAAATATTCATGTAAGCCTATATTAGGAGGATTAGGAAGTTTGCAGCAGGTAGGGAGAGTACTAGTAATTGGGTGGTTATAGGTGATTTGAGGAAAAAGAGGGGGAGTGGCTATCTTACTATAAATTTAGCAGTACTGGGGATGGGTGGGATATTGGGGGGGCAGGGTGGGGTGCTAAATGAGCCTGAGCGCAGTGAGGGCGAGCATAGTGGGGCTAAACCAAACCACGAGTTACCTAAGGTTCTGCATACAACGCAAGTACTCTAATGTAAGAAATGGCCTGTTTCTATTACATAAAACTGCTGAAATTACTTGTGTTAGCCACTTGAGGTAATTTTCCTGTAGCAGCTGTTAGTTTGTCAAATTATAGCAGAGTGTCTAGGCTTTTATGGGGCATAAGGGCTAGCTAGGAGTGATGTGGACCAAGTCTAGTTATTTTGAAAAAGAGCACACACAAGGTAGGTACAAGATATACACATATACATCTTTGCAGTCTTTCAGATAGTGGCAGGAGAGTTTAGCTTTCCATGTTTAGGGTGCAACAGAGTGAATCCTTCTACTGTTGGGAGCCTTACCAAGGGAATGCAGTTGTGGGACAATTCCTAGTAAAGGATACAGTAGTTAGAGTAATTATTAGCCCTAGAATCATGTAGTATGTTGCCCATACATTTAATGCACTAAAAACTATGCACTTAACCATACAACATTAATAGTATTTATATCGCTAGTGATGCTAGCATGATTGCTCAAGCAAATAGTTAGAAATGGATAGTCAGTCTTGCATCTTTTATTTTACTACACTTAGTTAAGGAAACACAATAGTTTTAGAGATTTTATTAGCAATATTATATAATTTAAACTTGATTGCAGGATGTCTGGACTTGGTAATCAACTCCTCAGGTGACTTTAAATTATATAATCTTTCTAATAAAGAAATTATGATTCATTATGGTGATGTTTTAGCAAAGGGACTCAGTTTTATACCAGCTAGACAAACAAGAGTTGTTGATTGTCTTATCGATCTTAAAATGTACACGCATAAATTAAATCTTGCCATTTGGTTTAACAATAACGGTAGAACACGTCATTTGAATGTATTACACAAGCCAAGCTTGTTTAATCCCCCCTTCATCACATTGTAAATGGTTTTGAAAAATATGTGAAGTAGAGATTTGTAACATTCTTTTGAAACCAGTTAATAGGAAGTATTACAATTTATTTAGAGTTGAATCAAAGTATCTTAAAGACATTTGTAATGATTATAGTGTAAGAGATATGAAATGGTATAAGGGGGAGGATTCATTATAATGATTAGGGAAGATTATAGCAATAGAATGAATTAACTACTATTAGGTGATGAATATGAAGAAATTTGAAAAAAATTAAATTAATATTG
The DNA here is from genome assembly GCF_019279795.1 of Protopterus annectens. Taxonomy (NCBI): domain Eukaryota; kingdom Metazoa; phylum Chordata; order Ceratodontiformes; family Protopteridae; genus Protopterus; species Protopterus annectens. The sequence goes on from NC_056731.1 coordinate 57,635,497, forward strand.
TTATTCATAAAGCAGACATGAAATTGTTTGATTTACTATTAGAGGATCAGATAACTCAGGAAGAATATATATTTCTAGAAAACCCTGATCCAGTTATATCAGGGATATTTGGTATCCCAAAAATTCATAAACCATTGAGTAACCCTCAATTAAGGCCGATAGTGGATTCAAATAGTTCTAAGACAAACTATATGGCAAAATTAATTGATTTAAAAATAAAAGGTCCTATCCAGAAAATTCCATAAATTTGTAGAAATTCCTGGCAATTGTTAAAGAAGTTGAATTAATTAGAATATAACGTGAATGTTTTGCTTGTTATCTTGGATGTCAGGAATCATTATTCTGCTATACCCCATGATGAGAGGTTAAAAATGTTTGAAGAAATGTTAGTTTGTATAGATACATTGAATTTTAAAGACGTAAAGCTGGTCTCCAGTCTCATGAGTATTGTTCTATCCAACAATTATTTATGTTTTAAAGGGCAGTATTTTAAGCAAAGCAAAGCTGTGGCTATGGTGGCAGCATGTGCCCCTAATTTTACCAATTTAGTTATGCCTTGTTTGGAATTGGAATATATTTTCAATAGTGAATTTGCTACATCTTGGGCTTAATATACTCATTCTTTAGATAATGTCTTTATTTTATGGACGGACACTGGAAATAGGTTGATGGAATTTTTAAATTATATAGAAAATACTAAAGAATTTTTGAGTTTCTCCCATTACTACAACTCAGAAAAATTGTTTATTTGGATGTGGAGTTGACTAAAAATAGACAGCAATAAAGGTTTATGTTCACCATACACAGGAAACCTAATTTTTTGAACATACATTTTAATAGCTGGCACTTGAGATATCAGAAAAAGGCCATTGTTAAGGGAGAGTTGGTAAGGGTAGCCAAAATTATATCCGTTATTGTTTTTGAAAAGGGGTTACCCACAAGAATTTTTGTATGAAATTAAAGTAGAAGTTATTCAAAAAGGACTTCAAGGCTTGTATAAACCTTTATTAGGAAGTGAGATTCCTGAGGACGCTCATGAAGAGAATTGCACTGAGTTAGAAGTTATTAACAAAAACCAAAATGAAAGAACTAAGAAGACCAAATCATTTATAAATACCTTCACTTTAGATAGTTATGATATTGTTGGGGTGCTCTGAAAGAAATGGATGGTATTCAAAGTTGACAACCATATTGTCAGGATGGTGGGGGATAAACTCCCATGTGATTTTTAGAAGGAACAGATCTATTAAGCAAATGGTAGAAAGCAAAAATGTGGTTAAAACAAATAGACCTTTGGGCATGTTTAAATGCGGACACTGTTCTCAGTGCCCCTATATTATGATAAATGATAAAGTTAATATCAGTAGTAACATATTTAAATTGTTGGGGCATTATAATTGTGACTCTTCCCGAGTAGTACATATTGCAATGTGCAAATTATGTCCACAATTTTATGTAGGAAAAACTAGTAGAAATTTAAAAGAGAAGGTTTATGAACATGTAATGGACATTAAAAAGGGTAAGAGTACTAATGTCTTATCCAGACATATTAAGAAGTGCCCAACACATACATTTAATTCTATAGTTATAGAACAGGTAGTAAAAGATTAAAAGATCAAAGGGGGTTCATTGTAGAACACCTGAGTAAATGTGAGCTGAATTGGCAACTAATTTTGAATTCCATGAACCTCCCTGGATTTAATGAGTGCTGCTCCATTAACTCTGTTTTGAAATTGAGACATTTGGAGGTATAATTTTCAAGTGTTTTGATATAAATATATATATATATATATATATATATATATATATATATATATATATATATATATATATATATATTAGTGTCTGTTTAATATATGCCTCAGTATATATAGATATATATATATATATTTTATTTACGTACATACATATATATAAATAGAGTTTTTATACAAGCTTGCTTTTTAAGAATTTCTGGTTTTTAATCAGGTGCAATGAAGTAATTAGTGACATCAGAGATTTTATTTCATTTTATTGGTTGGAAGTAACCTATATGGTGTATTTAAAGTGTGCCTTATATTTCTGTGGAAGTGTTAACATAAACTTTGAAATAAATTGAGGTTTGGAATTGGAATTTTGTGTTTTTTTTCTGGAAGACCTTGGATAATTTGGTTCCTGCAGCTTCACACAGGTTTTCATGGTTAACATCAGAAACAAAATTATGAGTGAAAGGGAGGGCAGGGCAAAAAACATATTTTTTGGATAACTCATTGTCTAATAGTGATGCCAATGATTTAAAACACAGTGATTCATTACGCTATGTAACAACCTATAGTAGATGTACTATTGCAGTTAAAAATATTATCACTAATAAGTAGGGCATTCTGAAGGCATTACCTGAAGTGAAGAATTATATAGGTATGAAACCTGCTTTTGCATATAGGTGTTGTTTGAATCTGAAGAACAGATTGTGTTATAAGGACTTAAAATGTAATTATAGATCGGTTTTATCTAGCAGAATTGGGACTTTTCCTTGTCACAGTTGCTCAAGTTGTAATTCTGTCTGTAGTGAAGATCATTTTATACACTCTGTCACTCATAAGGAGTTTATTTTTAAATGTTTTGCTACTTGTAATACTGCCGTTATAGTCTATTTGGCTACGTGTAGAAGTTTTTTTGCTTCTGTATAGGGAAATTTATTAGAAGACTGAGAGACAGAATCATTGAGCATAGAGCTGACATTCATAGGGGTGTCACAACCAATGTTTTGGCAAAACATGTGATTGAGAATGGTGCTTCTCATGATTTTATATTTAGAATGGTTGAAATGGTTTTTAAGAGTGCCAGGGGTGGTGACTTGAATAATAGGCTCAAGTTAAGAAAATATGATTGGACTATACGTATGCAAACAGACCATCCTATTGGAATTAATAGAATTGTCAGTATCAAACCAGTACTTAAATATAAACAGATGTGTTTGAAATTATGTTTTTATATATATATATATACATATTTATGTAAGTGTGATATGTTTTAAATGTAATATTTAAGTAGTATTATTATTGAATTTCTAATGTGTTTTTTATTTTGTATTAATTAATTTATGTGCTGGTCTGTGTTTAGGTGATTTGGTTTCCTAGTTAAAGGATCTTTTAGTTTGTGTTTTACATTACACTGAAGAAGGATACTTCAGGTGCAACTAACTGTTGGTAGGACACCTATTCAAGTCATTGCCAGCTACAGGACTCCCTCCATGAATAAAGACACCCATTCTGCCTACTTGGATCTACTGGAATCCATCAAGATACAGCCAACCACCATGGTTCTAGATTATTTTAATTACCCATCCATTGATTGGGTAAATTACTCATGCTCAAACTCACTTGCCCAAAGCTTCCTGGAGTTCATTAAGTAGCACCCCCACTGTGAGGTCTTCCACTGTTAGATCTGACCACAAATCAGTCTCATTTGAAGTAACTATCACACTGGACACCCCACCCCTCAGCAGCAACTAAACTAAAAAACTTCTCAAAAGCAGATTATATCATTCTAAGGGATGGTATAAATAGCTCCACTGCACCTCTTCAGTTGTAACTGGCAGCTATGCCGAGTCCTACAGCAATGCTTTTTACAAACACCTGTATAACTGCATTAACACGGCTGTACCTGATAGGACCAAAACAAGCTCTTCAAAGAAGAGAAAATCTGCCTGGTGGACAACTGCCATTAACAGGCTTTACAATAAGGGGAAGAAATTGTTGTCCGGAAGTAAGAGGGAGCATGCTCTAAACTGGAAACACTACCTGCATAGCTTAAACAAGCAAATAACACTTCTTGTGAAGTCCTCCAAAGTAAACTATGAATCCAAATTAGCATCTTCAACTAAGGACTACCATAAGGTGTTCTTTAGTTATATCTGTGACCTAAAAGGAAAGGCCCAGATTTGTGCCAAACTGGTAGTCAATGATACCACATATACTGAACCTGTGGATATACCTAACCTGTTGGCTGACAGGTTCTGTGAAAACTTCTCTCTTCTATCCCTGGAACATGTACCCCATGACATCCCTACCACCTGTCCCATGCCTTCTGTCCCTAGACAGCAGGTTGTAAATGTCCTGTCTAAGGGCAAAAATGCAGCATCTATGGGACCTGATAACATCCCAGGCTGCATCCTACATGGGCTCCAACAAGAGTTAGCAACACCACTGGGTATGCTTTTCATTCATAACCTAAGCACCAACTTTGTCCCAGCTGAATGGAAAATGGTCACTGTTATACCCTTGCACAAGGGTGGTGCTTTCACTAACCCTGGGAACTATAGACCTATTAGCCTGACAAGCCTTATCTGCAAGGCCATGGAGCGAATCATCATGGACCTTATTGTGAAGATTGGGTGAAGATAGGTGAAGGCTGCCAACCTAGCCAGATAGAATTTTGGAGATAATTCTGTCATCTGTAAATATTAATGTAAACCATAGGCTTGTTGTCTTAAATGGTAAAAATAGTGTTACATGTGGAACTCGAAAAAAAATGTAACAACAGTGCACTCTACTGACCAAGTAAAGCATGTTGTGACCATTTGATGTTAGGACTCGGAGCCAGTGAGTCTAGAGTGGGGCATCCTGCCTATTGTTTTAAGGCCAGAGTTAATGGCCAGAATTTGCATGCATAAATGTCCTTTATTGCTCTGGTTTCTGGCCAGAGGTGAAGAATGTAAATGTAGTTTCTGTTAGCCTGGGAACCCAGGGAAGTGTGAAGAATGATGTAATGTAACCCAGGGAAGTCTGAAGAATGATGTAATGTGAGCCAGGAATGTGATTTTTAAAACAGAGAGAATCAGAACGCATTAAGTATTTATGTCTTGACCATCCAACTCATCAGCACTGTCTTGCTCTATATGTAAGTTTATCTTAGACTTGTGTGTTCTCTTAGAAGTAGCCAGAAACTAGAAAGATTAGACTCTGTTTTTCTGTGATGTCAGAACTGTACTACTGAATTATTTTAAGTATTTCACTGTGATCTCTGAGCTCTTGACTAACACTGAGTAGTAAAAAGTATTGTCTTGTGTTTTGACTATTTTTTATTAAATATTTTAAACCCTTTCAACTGTGGCTGTTTTGTAGAGATAATTTAAGCTCTTTAAAGTACTTGCATGCCTTTGGTAAAATTGTACAAAATCACTTCAATAGCTTTAGCCCTGGGCTATACTACCAATTGGATAATAATATTGCACAGTAATAATTGGACACCCTTTTAAGGGCCTTTGAGTAACTGATAAATATTAGTGGGTGGTGGCAGCTGGTACTGCTGTATAGTCTGGGAAAAAGGGACACAGCTGGAGAACCTGTATCAGCCTTCCCTAGGAGTGTCTGTGTAGTTGTATAAACGCTTCTCAAAGTGTGTGTGTGTGTGTGTGTGTGTGTGTGTGTGTGTGTGTGTGTGTGTGTGTGTGTGTGTGTGTGTGTGTGTGTGTGTGTTTGTGAGCTACTTGGGCAGGGACACGAAGCACTGGTTGGACAGAGAGGGAGCTGGAGGTTTTAGCTTGCCCTCACAAGGGTGAGATCTGGACCATATAGCTGCTCCAGTGGGGAGTCTTATTGGGGACCTGGAGAGCAAGGGAGCAACCAGCCCCAGACTGACTGTGATCTCTGTGTGCTCTCAAGGGAAATTGCACTTTACTGTGTGTATTTGTTATTCTTTCCTCCTGTATAAGATGCCTCTCACTGGTGTTAGTGGTGAGGATTGAGGCTCCTTGATTGCTGGGCCAGGACATGGGCATCACACTTATCAACAAAGATATAAGTAATTTCCAAATGCTTCACACTACTCAGTTTGGATTTGTCAAAGGAAGATCATGCCTGTTAAACCTGGTGGACTTCTTTGAGACAGCCACCAAGGCCCTTGACGAGGGGAAAACTGTGCATACAGCTTACCTGGACTTGGCCAAGGCTTTTGACACTATTCCTCACTCAGGCATCATTGACAAACTCACTCAGCTAAGTATCAACCCTTTTGTTATTAGGTGGATCGCTAACTGGCTCACCGATAGAATCCATACAGTCAAAATAGGGGAATCCACCTCCAACAGCTGACCTGTAACCAGTGGTGTTCCACAGGGATCAGTCCTAGGACCACTACTGTTTGGAATCTATTTCTCACAAGTACAAGCAAAAACTAAAGGTCTGTGGCTGGCAAAGTTTGCTGATGACTGCAAACTGGGAGCGGTCATAGAATCTCCAGATGATGTCAACATCCTACAAGAGGGCCTTATGCAAACAAATAATTGATGCCAAAGTCACAGCTTTAAACTCCATGCAAAAAATTGTATTATCATCCCTTTCAGTAAGAGCAATGTTCCTGCTAATTACCACATCAATAGAAACACCCTTAGCACATACTCAGTGGTGACAGACCTGGGCACACAAGTTGATTGTAACCTTACCTTCAATCACCATGTCTCCACGGTGGTAAGAAGGGCATTCTGCATTGCTCATCTCATAAGTAAGGGCACTGCCTCCAGAAAAAAGAGTTATAACCTCTCTGTTCTCTTCCCTCATCAGGCCTATAATTGGGTACAATGCCCCTTTTGGTATGTACCTTTCCAGGCACCTGCAGCAATTTGAGAGACCACAAAAGTTCCTCACAAGGAGAATTCAAGGTAGTCAGCATTTGTCCTATATGGATCAGCTGATATCACTGTCACTTTACTCCATTTCATACAGACTACTCAGAGAGGCAATCTCTGCCTTGAGTATAAGGCAGTATCTGACTCTGCTTTATTGGAAATGCTGTATATCCGCAAGTCCAATGGCTCACCGGTTACTCGCTCTAAAGACTTTACCCTGGTATGTTACATTAATAGAACCTGCTGGAGGGACGTTACAGAAGTTACTGTACTGGTGGAACAGACTCCCAATTCATGTCAAGCAGAGAACCTCTATGGCCTTCTTCAAGCACAATCTGGACAATTAGATGGGTAACTGTAAATTCACCTGGGGAGGTTCCATCTGTGTCTCTCTTGGACAGGAGCAATAGGTGCTGATCATGGAAACAAGGGCAGAACTTGGTTAGGCTTGTAAGGGTCCTAGGGCCATTAGCCTAGTAACTTCCTATAATCCTATGATAAATGTATATGTTTACTATGAACTAAGTGGCAAAAATAGACTACCCCAAATTCCATGTAAGCCAACTGGTGTTACCCAGGAACATAGGTCCATATGTGTGAAACCATTTTAAATTTTCTAGCAAAATTTTTTCAAAAATATGTCATAATGTTTACCTACAGAATGCACTTACTTAACAATTTTAGATAAAAAGACACACATACACACAAACACACTTTTATTGTTTGTCATTGTATGAGTCTAAATCAATGTTCATAGGTTCATAGGTGTTTACTAGGCTAATGACCACAAGGGCCTTTTTAAGCCTAGCCATGCATCCCAAATCTCTGATGAGTTCTGATAGCCTTGATAAGTGTAAGCATGGGCCTGGGAGATGAACCATTTACAGGTTACCTGTTTGCATCAGAGACATAGGTGCCAAACCAGGGATGGATTTCCTGTTTCCCATCCAATTGTCCAAGTTGCACTTGAATTGGATTAGGGAGGAACTCTAATTCACATGGATGGGGAGTCTGTTCCACAGACCGGGTAGTCTCTGAGATACATACCTATCTCTTCAGCAGTTTCTATTTTTATCACAGGCAAGATTTAGAATGGGCAATTCTAGTACTGTTTGTTTTGTGGATATGCAAAAGGCTCCATCAGAGTGGGGTCTGACAATCCTCTGTATGCCAGGCATAGATCTCCCCTCAAAAGCCTGTATTAGACAGAATATAGGGATAGAGCCTTGAAGCAGTCTGCATAGGACATATTACTTATTCTTCCAATGAGGAACCTCTGAGGACATTGTACTCAATGATGGGTCTGATGAATGCCGAATACAGTGGAACAATGGCTTCTTTGGACTTAGATGATATACCTTTGTTTATAAGTTGCGCAACACAGAATGATTTTTGGTACCACTGTAGACACGTGATGATCAAAGGGCTAGATTACTATCTATGTGTGTCCATAAGTCCCTGCCTACTGGATCAGCTGTAAGGGGTGTGTTGTCAATATGATAGTTACTGTGGATGGATGACTTTCCAAAGGATACTATTATGTATTTCTTGGCATTTAGTTTTAGCCCATGACTATAACACCAGTTGTTTGTCTATGTCAGCCCCTCCTGGAGAACATTTGTGTTACTGTGAGATTCAATGACAGCTCCTAATTTGCAATCATCTGCAAATTTAGTCAGCCAGAGCCACGGACAGCGGTTCAAAGACTGATCCTGAGGGACAGCACTTGTGACTGGCTTCTTTGTAGAGGTGGACTCCCCAATTCTAACTTCCTGGGTCCTGTCTGTGATGCAGTTGGCTATGCACTGGGTGATATACACATTTGTACCTAACCTTTTGAGTTTGTCAACAATGCCTGAGTGGGGTATTGTGTCAAATGCCTTGGCCAGGTCGACCATTTTGCCCTCACCCATTGCTTTGTTGACCTTTTCAAAGAAGTCCTCCAGGTTGAGTAGGCATGATCTGCCCTTTACGAAACCAAACTGGGCGGGTCCAGTGTCTGGAGGTTTACTATATCTCTATTGATCATCTCCATAATAATTCTCTCATTGGTTTTACATATAAGACTAGTGAGACTTATGGGTCTGTAGATGGCCCACCTTTGTGCAGAGGGATGAATGTTGCCGTTCTCCATTCATGAGGCACAAAGCCTGTTTGGAGGCTACAGTTAAATAGTAATTCCAGAGCCCCTGATAGGTCATGTCTCATGCTATTTAGAAGGCATCCTGGGATATTGTCTGGGTCCACTGATGCAGTGTTCTTGGTCTTAGAGAGAGCATTAAGGACCTGTTCCCTAGTAATAGTAGGGGGAGTTATATTTTATATTTCCTGAGGGAAGGTTGAGGGAGAGAGAGGAGTAAAGCTGGAGCTGAATTTATCAGCCAGGAGGTTTGCTATATCTTCTGGCTCAGTATAGGTGACTCCATTTACAATGCGCTCTGCACACAATTGTGTATTGCCTTTGAGGTTGCTGACATAGCTAAAGAATGCTTTGTGGTTGTCCTTGGCCTGGGAGGCCAAACTTACCTCATATTTGCCTTTGGTAGACTTCATTTGTCCTCTAAGTTGTTTGTTTATTTTAATGAGAGTGCTTTTATCTTACTGGGTGCTGCGCCTCCTAATTTTTGCCATGATTTTCTTCCTCCTATTATACATCTGATTGATTTTGTGACTCCACCAGGATGGCTTGTTTTTTTGAGTTAGTTCTGTACTTCTTCCTGGTGGGTACAGCTGCCTCTATACAGCTATTAACATGCTTGTACAGGGTTTCTGTCAACAGTTCTGCATAGGCAGAAGTGTTCTCATGGTTTATAGGGGCTTGATATTTTGCCAGGTTCTTACTTAATAGAGGGAGGTTAGCCTTAGAATTGTTCCTGAATATTCCTGGTTTAGCTGGAGGTCCAGGTTTTATTTTTACTTCAAAGGAGACCATTTTGTGGTCTGACCTTACCAGGGAAGGCATTACAGTAGGGGGTGTGCAGAACTTTCCCATATTAGTGAGGACCATGTCCAGTATGGTTGCACCCTTGGTTGATGTATTGACTATCTGGTCCAGAGAGTTTGTGTTTACAAAATCCAGGAATCTCTGCGCATGTACGTTTGATGTCGTATAAGACTCCCAGTTAATAGTGGGGGTAATTAAAGTCACCCATGAATATGGTATTGGGTTGGATAGTTAGTATTTCTAATACGTTTAAATACATGGTATGGGTTTCCTGGGTCATAGAGAGGGACCTATAGCTTGCAAGGAAGTGGTATTGGATTTTACCTATGGTGATTTGAACATGGAGCAGCTCAAGTGCATTGTCCTGTTTGACCAGCCTTGAAGTATATTTATTTTTGATGTAAATAGAGACACCTCCACCTTTAGTCCCTGCCTGTGAAGTAGCTGGTCTAAATGTGTGGAAAGCATTATAACCCTGCACTGTTGGTGTGCTGTCCGCGGCTTTAAACCATGTCTCTGACACCGCACAGACATCGGCATTCTCTAAGGTAAAGAGAACTTCCAGGGAGTGTGATGAACTTCATAACTAATGTCTTCAATATGTTTGTAAAATATCACTGACACTTGTTTCAGCCCTTTGTATCCATAACCTGTAACTGTCATACAGAAGCACAGTTAGGGTGGGGTGAAGGGTCAGATACCCTAGGCACAAGGTATTAGCAAAACAGTTCTACACTATGTTAGTTTTCTGAATTTTTATTTATTCTCATTATTATATAGATTGTTTTACTTGAGAATAGTGCTTATCAGTATTGTCTGTTGTGGCCCCACTATGCTCCTCTACCCTAATCCTAATTCCCAGACATTTCTTCTTTCTCTGCCTTTGTCACATACTCAAAGGTAACCAGAAAATCCATTTGCAATGTCCTCGGTCCAGTATCCTATCACATAACTGTACATACCAAGCACTACTTCTCCAGGTAATCTATCAACACCTACCCCATCTTTATATTAACCAGTCAAATGCCTCCTTTTCTGTGCCACCAATGACAAAGGGACATTCTCATTCAGTCTCCTCCCCACTATCTTGCTATGTATAAGTGTTACCATAAAAAATCAGCATCAGTGCTAGGTCACAATTCAGCATTAACTTACTCTCCACACACTAGATATGAAAAATAAAAGGCAGCTGTTGCAAGACAAAAGCGACGCTTGGTAGATGGTAAATCCTTTATAAGCAGAAAACTCCAAATCCAGAAAAAATACAGACAATGTTCATCCAAGATAAAGCAGTGCAAGCAAACACAGCAGACGAAAGCGCTTAATACTGCTGTGTTTGCTTGCACTGCTTTATCTTGGATGAACATTGTCTGTATTTTTTCTGGATTTGGAGTTTTCTGCTTATAAAGGATTTACCATCTACCAAGCGTCGCTTTTGTTTTGCAACAGCAGCCTTTTATTTTTCATTGTTTGTAAGACTCTACCTGTTCTCCACACACTAGTTGTATCATCTCCACCCACATCTGGGTAGATATTCTGCCTTACTACTTCACAGTGTTAATTCCTATAGTAACTTTAAATACATTTACCTTACCTTCCACAAATCTGACTCTACTTTTATCAAAAACTTTCACCAGCTCTACCAACATCTAAACCACAGAATGCCCTCGATACCAGCAATCACCCTGTTTATGTTCCTTTTTGCATATGCTGCTTCTTACTATCAACAACTAACATACCATCCTCAAAACTCATATTACCACAACCTCTGCACCTGTTCACCAACCAACAATTACTTTACATCATAACTTTATAATTCCCAATTAATACATCACTTAAGAGTCAGATATCAATCCTGCATATCCAAACACTGGTACTTACATTCCTCACCACTTCATCAAAAAGTCCATTGTGTATCATTTCTATAATCCCTACCAAACTACACTATTCTGAGAATATACATTTGAATCCTAGTTACATCCCTATTCAAAGTACCCTGTATTCAGTACTTACAGTCCAGAGGCAAAAACAAATAATAAAATAAATTCAAAGTCCTGTATACAGCTGCAGGTATAACATGCATTAACCAAGGCATGCAACATTTTTGTAATAAAATAAATAAAATAACTAAACTGCATTCATGGATAGCATATCACACCACTGGCATCATTATACTCACAGATACCTGATCAAAACCATAGATTAAAAATGAGGGCTTTATACCACAAGGTACAACATCTTAAGGCTTGACAGCAAAAATAGATTTGCTGGAGGTGAAGCTGTTATGTGTCAAAGTATATTACATCTCTGCCAATATCCGTGTGAGATACCATCCTTCAGCAGTCCTAAACTTCTAATTGGCCTCTTTCAAATTAACATAAACAAAGCAATATGTATCATATCCATATATACTCCCCAGAAAATAATCAACAAGCTGCCTAGACTGTCAAAAATCATTCTCACAAAACTATTGTATTTGGTGCCCTAAATATTACCTGAATACACTAACGACATGCATCTCCACTGCAATCACTGAACCTCTACGACTTCTTCCATTTGATAAATGTCCCACCAGATTTAACAAGGCCACAAACACGTTCACAACTATACTCTGGATTCTTGTCTCTAATCCAGACAAAATTCAAGATGCAGGTACCATCCCTGATACCCTAAGTGATCACCACCCCACATATGCCATTAGACAATGCAGTACTGCCCCTGCTTCTCTCTCTGCTATAGTCTAGTTCATATTTTAACAAACTTTAATCCTGAAACTTTCATCACCACCAAACAGCAATGTAACTGGTACTTGCAAAAGTACCTCCCTTTAGACATAGCAGCTAACCAATCTAAGTGCACATGTCCCGTCAAGGAAAAAAAGAGTTAAGTTGCATCCACCCCCTTGGTTTACTTGTTAAAAAGCACTTAATAAAAAAGAGATATAGCATGAAAACAGTGGCAGACCAATAAAACCCTCTCTATCAAAACTACAGAAATTAACATAAGAAAGTCAAAACACTAGTAAACGAGGGCAAACAATTACTACTTTAGTCCACAAAATAAACAATCAAAAAGCCTAAAACATTTCTGGGCATCCATCAACAAACTCCTAAATCCAGGAAAACCTTCCCAGCACAATATAATACTACAAGAGTGTTGCACAAATGTAGCAGCCACCGTTAATTTACACTTCATTAATGCAGCTTCACCAGTAGTTAAAAATGAATCTACCAACTCTGTTACCCATAGTCCACTTAAACCTACAAACTATCCTATCTTCACTCTAAACCCAGTCCCTAAAACACCAAAAAAAAAAAAAAAAACTGCTGCATAAACTAAGGCCAGCTACTCTAGATCAGACAATATTCCTGTAGACTACACCAAGCTATCAGCACAGGCACTAGCCTACCCCATCTCTATACTCATTAACAGATCTTACAGAAATCCTACATCTTCAGAATATGGAAACAGACTTTTATCTTACCCCTGCAAAAGGGAGGCACCTCAGTTGAATTAAGAAAGTAATTACAGACCTTTAGCTGTTCTCTCTTCACTATAAAAAATACTGGAGTGATTTGTGCAGTCTCAGCTGCTCAAATACCTGTTGGAAAATAACCAATTGGCCCCTACTCAGCGCAGTTTCCAACCAAACCATAATGCAACAACTGCTTTACTCTCCTTTCTTAACACTATCAGCTCACATCATGACAATGACCAACTAGTCTCAGCAACCTTCCTAGACCTTTCCAAAGCATTTAAGATAGTGTGCCACCCCATACTCCTCTAAACCCTCAAATACCACATGTCCAATGATACCACTCTTTGAATCAAAAGCTACTATGGTGACATACGTCAATGTGCCAAATGGTAAAAAGCATATTCAATCATTTTCCCTGTGTACATAGTTGTTTCTTAGGTATCTACAGGTGGACATTTATTATTTTTCATTCTGATTATTAATAACTTACTGCATCAGGTCCCTTTACCATCATTCAGTACTGTAATGATTATGCACTCATTTGCTTAACTTCTTGTTTATATGAGTTCAATTAGTCACCCAAACTTCATACTCTGGTATCAATCATTGGCTGCAACAAAGTAACCTAATACTCAGTGCTAAAATACCATGGTTATGCACTTCCTGCCCAAAACCTCATCTCTTGACTCATCTAATTTTGCTGCACTATTCTGTGAGAATATAACACTATACATTGTATCCAGTGCCAAGTTACTAAGTGTCACCATCAACAAGAATCATCAGTTTGACCTACATTATCAACAACGTCATTACAAACACATCAAAAACTAGGGGCCCTCTACAAATTCAAATATTACCTGACTGAACATGCTAGAAAACCTGCTGCCATTGCCTACCTGCTTCCTCATGTACTTTATGAGGTTAAATATTAACCAATCTACACTTTACTCAGCTACATAACCTTGAGCAATCCTATTAAAATAGTACAATTTGCTACTACCTTCCTCATTAGGGCACAACATGCCTATCAACACAAATGTCAAAACTCACATGAAGATGCACTGTACTCCCATAATGGAGCTAAACTCTGGAATCTAAATCTTCTTACTCTAAAGCAAATAGAGATTTTACAACTTTTATAAAATGCATACACACTTACTTTCTCAGAGTGTGGCTAAGCCACTATTCTATGAAACCTTGCTAGCATTTTCTACAACAACTTCCTTAAGCCACATTTCCATGAAATTCTGTCAAGAAGGTAACAACCCAAACTACTAGAGACACACTGTATGGAAAGGTAACGTCTAATTCCACAATATTTATTGATAATATTTTTGGATACTGACTGTGCAAAACATTTAAATGACAATATTGTTGTTAAAGTTTCTGGTACTAAATTAGACCAGCATGAACATATAGTTGCTAGACTTCATGAATTCAAAATGGATATTTTAAATTGATACTGAAACTGCACTTTCTGTACTGTTTAATACTACAGTAAAAAATGTTACTAACTAATGTAATACAAAGTGTTTCATCCTATAGTCTCAATGACGCTTTGGATACTCACTTCTCCTGTGACTCTTACAATGAAGGGGCAATCAATGCAATATGTCTTCTAGACAATTCCTGTTTAAAGTAGAAAGTACGGTCAAAAACATGCAAGTTGGCATGCCAGTATGCAAGCTTCAAGAAACAGCCTCAGTGAATGCAATCTTGTACTTTTGAAAAATGAAATAAACCTTTCTTTCTTTCTTTTTTTTTTTGCAGGAGGGCAAATTTCTCAACCCCTGCATTTCAGCAGTCTTGCATACCTTCCAAGCAGTTGCCAAGACAGCCATATACAGTCAACTAGGCAGCTGCCAACATAATTATTTGACCAGGTCACTAGTAACCCCCCCCCCCTCTCTCTCTCTCTCTATATATATATATATATATATATATATATATATATATATATATATATATATATATATATATATATATATATATATATTGCTGTAGATACAGCTATAGCTATAGCTATAGATATAGGTATAGGTGTATTACCCATTGTCAAGCAGGCACTAGGTTGACACCATTTGGTTGACTGAAGCAGACTGTCAGCATCTGCATGAGATCGACAACCCCCAGGTAGGAGAATATTCCCTTTCCCTAAGGATTGTGCAATCTCAGAGTTAGTATATATAATTAGCAGGGGATGTGGAGGATCACACTTGCTTTTGGTTTCAACTTCTCTGGGGTTAATCCTCACAGCATGTGCACTATGCGTTGACATTCTGTAGTTAAAAATGTCAGATAACGGTAAAAGTATTGGGTTTTCTGTTACATGTTCCATGATCAGAACTGTGATTCTTGGAACTGCTGGAATTAAAGTGCAATTACAGGGAAATACAACCTAACTCCAAAAGTGCTGTATCTTGGTGTATTCCCTCTTCTCAGAGGTAGAATAATCTTTAGTATATATAGGAATAAGTCAGGCTGACACAGGATAATTTTGCGTTGCTCTCAATTCTGTATTAATTGTAATACATCAAGAAACATGGCAACAACGCAGTACTTTTAGCAAACATGATGCTTTGTAACAATACAAGCTGAAGGACAAAGGCATAGAACAGAACATTCTGTCTACTTGAAGAAACAAATAAAACTTCATGATTTTATGAAAGAACATAGTAAGAACCTTTGGGCATTCCTTTGTTACTATGGATTAGAGTGACTAGTTAAATTTGAATATTTTCTAATTTGTTTTTTAATATAAACCTTATAAACATATCATAACATGGGGTGGGCTTATGCTGTACTACACTGTATTGCCTTTAGTTGAGATTGTGCTATCTTATATCCTAGTAGCTATATAGTTAAAGATCTTATATGGTAAAACTCTTATGGACAATAACATATTGCACTGCATTTGAATGCATCAGAGTCTCATTGTCACTGATGTCCTGGCAAAATCTATCTGTTGGGTTTTGCCTTGTGAAAAAAATGTATATAGCTAAAATTACATTTGTAGGAAAATGTCTGAAGCTACACTAATCCACACAGTAGATTGTGTAAAACAAAAAGGTAACTGAGAAGTCTGCACAATAGCAGCAGCAGCAGTCCATAACCTCTAGGAATGTTTTGTGTCAAGAAAATAATGTTCATTATCACAAATGAATATGTATATAAAAGGCCTTAAAGTATTTAAAAAATCAACCACTTTAGAAAATGTCCATAGCATACTGATTAAGTTAGCCATGCATCAAAAAGTCTCGCTAGCTATATATGTAGTTCTGTATTATTCAACAAATCATTGTCTGAAAAGAATGAATGCTTAGCACTGAATGTCATCTGCATACATCATAGATGTATCTTGAGCTAAATAAAAATACATCCATTAACGGAACAGTAACGGTTTTGTTCTGGATGACTGACATACAGATATTTTCACAGCTGGGTAAGTGCCAAATATAGGGTGGTTATAACTTCTTTTGCTCTCAAGGCAATGCCGTTACTAATCAAGTGTGCTGCGTAGAAAGCTTTCCTTACTACAGTAGACACATGGTGGTCAAAGTTAAAGTTGCAGTCAACTTGTGATCCCAAGTCCCTTACCAGTTCTTGGGTGCTTTGGGTATTGTTGTTGATTTGACAGTGTGAAGGGACATTGTTTGTGCTGAAGGAAATGATGATGCATTTCTTTGCATTCAGCTTGAGACCATGACTAATACATCAGTTGCTGGTCTGTGTGACACTCTCCTGGAGTATACTAACATCATTTGGGGATTCAATGATTGCACCTAGTTTGCAGTGGTCTGCAAACTTGGTCAGCTGCTACCCCGATCTGAGCTTCTGAGAAGTATATACCAAACAGTAGGGGGCCCAGCACTGGTAACAGGTCTGCTGCTTGATGTGGAGTCACCCACTTTGAAAGTGTGTGTCTGGTTTGTGGGCCAGTTGGAAACCCATCTTACAACGAAGGGGTTTACATTCAGTTTGCTAAGTTTATCGGTAGTGCCTGAATGTGGGATTATGTTAAAAGCCTTTGCCAGTTCGAGTTATGCTGTGTGCACAGATTTGCCCTAGTCAATGGCCTTGGTCACATTTTCAAAGAAATCCACTAGATTTAACAGGCAGGTTCTGCCCTTTATGAAGCTGAATTGGGTAGGATCCAGGGTTTGGAGGTCACCTATGTCTTTATTTATGATGTCCATAATGATATTCCATGGCCTTACACATGAGGCTGGTCAGGCTTATGGGTCTTTAATGTCCTGGGTCTGTTGCTAGGTCACCTTTGTGGAGGGGAACAACTGTTGTTATTCTACATTCCACACAAACAAAGCCTTTGGTTAGGATATGATTGAAAAGGGTGCATAGTGGTGATGCTAGTTCATGTTTTAGCCTGTTTAGAAGACAGCCTGGGATGTTGTCTGCTCCCATAGAGGCTGTGTTTTTTGCCTTGGACAAGGCTTTGAGGACCTGCTCTTCAGATATGTAGTGTGGGTAGGAGTTTGGGGAAAGGTTTGTTGCAAATTAGGAGGGGATAAGGGAGTGAAACGTTCTCCAAAGCTATCCACTAGCAGATTTGCTATCTCTGTGGGGTCAGTGTGCGTTGGCCACTAGTTCAGCACATGCTTGGGCCCTACCCTTTAGGTCATGTACGTAGCTCTTAAAGGCCTTATGGTTATCCTTGGCTGTACTTGCTAAGTTTCTCTCAAAGAAGCCCTTGGAGGATTTTATTTGTTGTTTTATTTGCCTGTTGAGGCTGAGGAGGGTGCTTTTCTATTGTTGGGACCTTGCCTTTGTTTTCTTGGACAGCAACTGTTTTGATTATTGTAAAGTTTGTTGATGCTGGATGCCCACCATGGCAACTTGTTTTTACCCTTGAGCTCTGGCTTTGATTCTTTCTGGTACAGCCAAGTATATACACTTATGCAAGTGATTGTATAGGTCTCTAGTGTAAGTCTTGGAATAGTTATCACTTCCAGCTTCAGGTGGAGCTCAGAATGCATTTATACCTTCACCTAGGAGAGTATAGTTTGCACTGGTGAAGTTTTTTAGTCTGATTTCACCCTTTGTGAGTTCTGGTGTTAGTGTCAGCTTGAAGGTGACTGATTTGCAGTCAGTTTTAACTAATGAGGGTCCAGCAGTTGCAGCAGTACATCTCTTTGACATGTTGCTAAGGACCAGATCCAGAATGTTTGTTCCTGTTGTCAGGATATGAGCAATTTGTTCTAGAGCATTTGAATTAACAAAGTCAAGGAACTTTTGCGCCGGCGAGTTAGGGCTAGTGTAGGTTTCCCAGTTGAGGCTGGGATACTTGAAATCCCCCATAACCAGTGTGTTTGGTAAAATTTCGATTGTCTCCAGTTTGGTCAAGTAGGTGTCATGGGAGTTATGCCCCATGGAGGTGGATCTATAACTGGCTATGACTTAATGGGGGTCTTACTCACCATAACATGGACCTGGAGAAACTCCATAAATTTGTCCAGTCTAACTAGATGGGAGGTGAATTTATCTCTAATATAGATTGAAACACCACCTCCTTTGGCTTACACACATTCATTTTGTGGTCTAAAGGTGTGGATGGCATTGTAGCCTTGCAAATCTGGGGTATTGTCTGAAGCCTTGAACATCTTCTCGGGATAGGAGTTCTTCCAGGGAGAGCAGTTTTTGGTTTAAGCTCCTAGCATTTAGCAGCATGACCCTTATTTTGTTCTGGTTGGTTAATTTCACATCAGTAATGTTGTTTTTGAGACCTTTCCTAAAAAGGCACTATGGAGGAGGCAAGAGCCTTTTCCAGCAGCCAAAAGCCTAGAGGTGCCAGGTGCAAATCGTGTCTGGCAAAGATGGAAGTTTGTCATCCATGGCTTCCCAGGCTGACAGAAACTGCATCCCATTTGAATGACACCAGAAACTGAGCCAATTATTGAAATCAATCATTTTGTTTATGCTGTGGCATCATTCTAGGTGAGGGTAGTATGCTACTCAAGGCTAGGGACATACCTGCCTGGGACACATAATCAGAGAGCTCAGCTATGTCTCTCTTCTTATAGTCCAGTGAGGTATGTCTCGGGTCATTCACACCAACATGAACTATGACAGAATTATAACAATACTTGTTGCTGAGAGACCTGAGTGCATGAATGATCTAATGAATCCTAGCACCAGACAGGCAGCTGATTGTGACTTTCTTATTGTCCAAACTGGTGAGTGGGGCATCCGTGTGTCTCAACACTGAGTTTCCTATGACAAGAACATTTGTGAGTATAACACCTTACTGCCTTCGTGGGTGAGACACTGCTCTTGCTATGTGCCATGGGTGCTGTGGGAACTGTGTTAGTTGCAGCAATCT
Source organism: Protopterus annectens (assembly GCF_019279795.1). Classification (NCBI taxonomy): domain Eukaryota; kingdom Metazoa; phylum Chordata; order Ceratodontiformes; family Protopteridae; genus Protopterus; species Protopterus annectens. The sequence continues at coordinate 57,654,863 of NC_056731.1, forward strand.
TGTGTTTTGGAGATCTTTGGTGTTTTGGTAAATTTTCTGAGAGAACCTCCATATATGTGGATTTATGTGTTTGATGTGTACTATGTGTATGAGTAGTGGTAGTATGAGCATATGTAGTCATGGGCGAGTTGACAACCTTTTCCGTATTACTGTTTTGAGTGAGAGACAGCATGGATTCTAGATACTTGGTGTAAATACTGTAAATACACCTCTTGCACTCTGTACTACAGTGTTTTATTAATAGAGAATTATCTCTGTACATGAGGCAATTGCTATACTGCCTCAAGAGACCCAAGTCAACAAGCTTGGCAGGAGAAACAGGGGTAGTCCAACTGTCCATAATGCTAGGTTGAAGACTGTTGTCAGTAGGAGTGGCAATTCAGAACTGATTATGGAGGAGCTCAGTGGATGAATATTTCTGCCTGGGTTTTAGGGAAAATTCATTGAATTTAACTGTCCAGCTTTGGTGCACAACTGCACTGCAATGTGCAGTGCTGTGAGATGTGCAAACAAGTAGAAAGTTGCTCAAATGCAGGGCCTAAATACCAGAAGCTAAAAACTTGAAAAAAAAAACTTTAAAAAGATTCATCAGGAACAATGAGAATGCTTATTCCAAGCCCTAGACCAGCTCCTTTTACCAGACAGATCTCAATCGACACAATTCTCTCACAAAAGTGCAGATAGGCCCCTTCCAATCCAAGATGGTCTGGAAAATGTGCTCAGAACAAACAAACCACTACAAACAGTTCCAGAAACAGCAAGCCTGTATCTGGACTATGCTACAGCTACTAACTACCCTAGTTTCAGTGTGGGAAACACTGGATGGCACAGTGGTGCAGCGGTAGCATTGTCACTTCACAGCAAGAGGCCTTCTGGTTCGATTCTCTGCTGGAGTGCCTTTTGTGCGGAGTCTGCATGTCCTCCCTGCATTCGTGTGGGTTTCCTCCGGGCCCTCCGGTTTCCTCCCATGTTACAAAGACATGTGTGTGGAGTGTTTCTCCCTGGGCCTCCACTGAAAATTGGCTTTGTTCCAAGTTGGACTTTCCTGGTAAACAAATGTTGAATAAATAAATAAATAAACACTGGAGAATGGTTAAAACAGCAGAAAAACAGCAGTGGGACACTACAACTGTTTAAAACAGCAGAAAATCAGCAAGGAGGCTCTAAAGAATGTTTTAAACAGTTAACAGATTAGTTATTTAAACACTGCTTGGTGAGAAAAATCAGAACAAGCAGAACAGATAGCTTAAAACAGTGAAAAATACCAGTAAATACTTAAGTAATGAAACTAACAAAAAAGATTTCTAAACAGTGAAAACAGCAATACAATTTGGTCTAACAGGCACAGTAAAGCAGACAATTGTAGTTCAGTACAAAGTAAATAAAGACAGTATAAAAGAAGGCAGAAGGCAATAAAAAGTGCAGTAAATATTATAAATAAGCAAAAAAGGCAACTTATGTTTTTTTAGACGCTCAGAAGCCTGACGTCATCTGGTATCACAGCTCAGAGTTATGGCTGGTAGCCCACCTCAGTTCAGCTCACTACAAACAAGCAGAAACCTGCTCCAATGCAGGACCTAAGTACAGGAAGGGAAACTTGAAAAAAAAACTTTAAAAAAGATTCAAAAGGACCAGTGAGAATGCTTATTCCAAGCCCTAGATTAGCCTTCTTTTACTAAACAGATCCCAATCAGTACAATTCTCTCACAAAAGTGCAGATAGGCCCTTTCCAATCCAAGATGGCCTGGGAAAAGTGCTAAGAACAAACAAACCACTATAAACAGTTATAGAAACAGCAAGCCTGTATCTGGACTATGCTACAACTACTTGCTACCCTAGTTTCAGCAGGAAACACTACAGAATATTTAAAAGAGCAGAAAAATAGCAGTGAGACACTACAATAAAAAATGTTTAAAACAGCAGAAAATCAGCAAGGAGGCTCTAAAGAAAAACAAACCATTAACAGATCAACTGTTTAAACAGTGGAAACAGGAAAACCAGAACAAGCAGAACAGATAGGTTAAAAACAGTGAAAAATACCAGTAAATACTTAATATCTGAAACACAAATAAATAAAAAGGGGCTATTTGAGAAATACTTAGCACCAGAAAGATGATTTTACATATTATTTCAGGATTTTAAAAAAATTTGGTTTTGTTTACAAACTTTACCCTTATCAAGATAAGTAAGTCCAGAAGCAAAGCTAGGGTGGAATGAAGGGGTAGTCACAATGGGTGCAACGTGTTAGGGGGCACAATCTGGAGATGCTGATCAATCAGTAGGACAGTACTGTATTCACTTCTATTTCCGAATGCTGATTTTGATATAAATAAGTGTATAAGTTTTAGCAGCTGCTACAGTTTTTAAGAAAAAAGAAACAAAGACTTTGTTTTGTTTTTCATTTACATTTGAAGGGTGCAGAAAGGGACTTGGCTTACTCCAGCAGTGAGAAAATTTAGCAAGATTGGGGAATGGTAATTTTTGTCCTGTTTATTTACATTTTTCTGTGTTGAAGAATCCAAAAAAGGGGCCTTATTCATCTCTGAGTAATTTCTAATTTGTTTTTTAATGTAAAGATTGTAAATACATCATAGACCAGACTAGACTCATACTGTATTTTGCTGTACTGCAGAAACTTGAAATTGTACCATTTTATCTCCTGGCAGCTATGTAGTTAAAGCTTTTGTATGGTAAAATTCATATGGGTAATAAAATCTTGCACTGCATCTGAATGTGGTTCTAAATGATGTGATGGGAACATGTGTAATATTCTTTGGATGGACATTTTTATAAACAGATATAAGGGATGCTAATGTTTTTTTTCCTTAGTATCTCCATATGTAAATTTGGAAAAGAGTTTTTATGAAAATAAATATTTTTAGAATTGTGAATATTTTGCAAATATATTTTAAATGATTATAGACATACTGATGATTTGATTTTGTTTAGCAATTTTTTTATTGTTAACATCTTTACTGAATTATCACTTATGGCATAGGTAAGCATGTAGTCAAAGAAAAGAAAACAAACCATGCTAACATATTTCCAGTTGCAAACATTATACAACATATATAGTCTTTTGTGTAGTTATCATCAGCATTATGTAAATCGATCAATTAATGCCTTCCCCTTCACCTCACTCCTCCTCGAAAGCATTATTCTGCATGTATTGTTCCCTCAATTTTCATTTTTTTCATGTGAGTTGCTCCTACCCTTTTCTGAAGATCCCACTTCCAGTTTTCTTATCTCTGTTACAATATTCTGTACTACAAATACAGTTGGCTTAGACCAATCTCCTCTCATCTTTTCCAACTTCTTCTGATTTATTCTTATAATTATTGTGCAGTATTTTATATGCCCTACTAATTATCCCTTTTTTAACAGCAGCTTCTGTTCTAGATTCATTTAAAAACTCTACCAGAGCAGGTCTTTCAGTTAGGATTCCAAGATCCCTTTCTCTTTGTCTATACTCAGATATCAATCCATGACAGCTGAGGCAGTCACTAGCCTGCAGTCCAGATGTCTTATTAGCTTTTTCACATTCTATTACGTTGCCCTCTCTAGATATTTGCTCCAAATATCTTTGTTCCTTTGCCAGTTTTCTCCAGTAAATTCCAGACCATCTTCCTATTCTGTGTACCCCCTAACTGTAGTCATAGGTTCATAGGTAGGTACTAGGCTATTATCCCTAGGGCCTATATAAGCCTAGCCAAAAAGGTACCCTGGCTTTCGCCACCCAAGAAAATCATTTTCCTGTGCCCCAGTCGAGCAGAGCCACAGAAGTGATCCCTGGGGTGAAATTCCTATTTCCCATCCAATCATCAAGATTTTTCTTGAAGAGTGCTAATGAGGAGCTCTGTTTGACATAGATAGGTAGTCTTTTCCAGAGTATGGGAAGTCTCTGGGACAGGAATCTATCACTCCAGCATGTTCTGTTTATTGTGGTGACAAGGTTTAGGTCTCTAGAGGATGTAGCTTGGAGGGATTGGGATTTCTTTAAGTGGAGCATGTCCAACAGTTCTGGGTTTGACATAGCTTTGTATGTTAGGCAGAGATTGCCTCTGAGTAGGCGATATGTGACGGAGTAAAGCTGGAGTTTTTTGAGACGGTCTGTGTAGGGCATCTGTTTGAGGCCAGTAATCCTCTTTGTGAGGTGTTTCTGTGGCCTTTCCAGTTGTTGTAGATATCTTGTGAGGTACATACCAAAAGGGGTGTTGTACTCTATAATGGGTCTAATGAGTGATGAGTAGAGGGGAACAATGACCTCTTTTTTTTCTGGATGAGAAACCTTTTGTGATGAGGTGAGCCACGTAGAAAGATTTCCTGACCAGTGTGGCGATGTGATTATCAAAGGAGAGACTACTGTCCACCTGTGTCCCAATGTCTCTTATCACACTTTTGGCATTAAGTAGACTACCACTTATGTGGTAGTTCATAGGTACAGAGTTTTTACCAAAGGGTGACAATATACTTTTTGGCATTGAGCTTCAGGCCATGGCTCTGACACCAGGCATCTGTCACAGTGAGGCCCTTTTGTAGTATGTCCACATCGTTAGGAGTTTTGATTATGGCTCCTAGTTTGCAGTCATCTGCAAACTTTGTTAGCCAAAGATCTTCTGTGTTAGCCTGTACTTCAGAGAAGTAGATACCAAACAGGAGATGACCCAGGACTGAACCCTGTGGTACTCCACTTGTCACTGGTCTGAAGTCGGATTTGGAGTCTGCTACTTTCACAGCGTGGGTTCTGTCCGTGAGCCGGTTGGCAACCCATCTTATGACATAGGGATTTATACCTAGTTTAGTGAGCTTATCTATAATTCCAGAGTGGGGGATGGTGTCAAAAGCCTTGGCAAGATCTAGATAAGCTGTGTGAACCACCTAACCCTCATCTATGGCTTTGGTGACTGCTTCAAAGAAGTCAATCAGGTTTAGGAGACATGATCTGCCTTTTACAAACCCGAACTGGGTAGGGTCCAGAGTTTGGAGATTACCAGTATCTTTGTTTATGAGTTCCATGATGATATGTTCCATGGCCTTGCAAATCAGGCTCATTAGGCTAATGGGACAGTATTTCCTGGGGTCCATCATGGTTCCCCCTTTGTGGAGTGGGATAAACATCACAGTGCACCATTCAGTGGGCACAAAGCCTGAGGTGAGGCCATGATTGAACATGGCACTTAGGTAGGGTGCCAGTCCATTCTGTAGTTCATGTAGAACGCAGCCTGGGATATTGTCAGGTCCCACAGATGCTGTGTTCTTGGCTTTGGAGAGTGTGTTTTTTACCTGTGCAGCCATGGTTACAGGAACTTTGCATTCTTCCGGTATAGAGATGGGCCCTCTAGGGGGTGAGAGGGGGTAAAGTTAGCACTGAACCTATCTGCCAGGATGTTGGCAATATCAGTTGGTTCTGTATATTTAGTGCTGTTGTGCTGTAACCCAGAGCAGATCTGAGTGTTGCCATTGAGATTCTTGACATAGCTATAGAATGCTTTGTGGTTGTCTTTAGAGTCAGTGGCAATTTTGTTTTCGTAACTAGCTTTGGAGGATTTTATGAGGAATCTCAGCTTCTTACTGAGGTTGACCAGGGAGTTCCTCCAGTCATGGGATTTTACTCTTTTTTGCAGCAGTTTCTTTCTTCTGTTGTAGAGTTTGTTTATGGCAGAGGACCAGCAGATTGGCTTCCTTTTTTTTGAAGAATAGCATCTTGGTTCTATTAGGGATAGCATGATCCATGCACTCGTGTAAGTGCATATAAAGTGCATTTGTGTAGAATTCAGCAGTCGTACCTATATTGTCTGTCTGCATGGTTGTCATGAAGTTTGCCACTTCTGTCTTAAAAAGTGTGAAGTTGGCTTTGGAGAAGTTTTTTATGGTGGCTTCACTAATTGGGGGTGGGGGCGGGATGTAGATGTCTAGGGTGATTAGCTTGTGGTCCGATCTGACCAACGAGGAATTGACTTCTTGTGTGGAACACCGGTTGCCCATGTTGGTAATGACCAGGTCTAGGATATTGCTGCCTCTGGTGGGGTGTGAATAAGTTGATCCAAGACTTTGGAATTTATGAATTCCAGAAAATGTTGAGCAAAAGAATTGGTACAAGAGTAGTTTTCCCAGTTAATGATGGGGTAGTTGAAATCACCCATTATTAGGGTGTTGGGTTGTACCCTAATAATTTCCATTGTATCAAGAAATGAGGAGTGGGAATCCTGGGGCATGGTGGGCGGTCTGTAGCAAGCTACAATTTGGATTGTGGTGTTGCCCAGAATTAGTTGCACTTGGATAATCTCTGATGCATTATGCTGTGCAACTAGCCTGGAGGTGTGGATATCCTTAATGAATATGGACAAGCCTCCACCTTTAGTGCTTCATTCCGGGTTAGGTGGCTGAAAGGTGTGGTATGAATTATAGCCTAGTAATGCAGGGGTGCTCTATGGAGCTTTGAACCAGGTCTCTGTCACTGCACAGATGTCAATGTTCTCCATTTTAAGGAGTACCTCGAGTGAGTGCATTTTGAGGTTTAGACTTCTAGCATTGAGTAGCATTACCCTCAGATTTTACTTGCTTGTACCTGTTACAGTGGTGAATTTGTCATTTGAACCTTGCCTAAAAAAGGCACTATAGGGGTGGCAAGAGCCACCTTAGCCAGTATCCGGAATCCCAAGGGTGACAGGTGCAGGAAATCTCTGGCAAAGCATGTGGTCTGTCGATCATGTCATCCCAGGCAGACAAATACTGGATCCCCTTAGAATGACACCAGAAGCTTAGCCAATTGTTGAAGTCAGTCATTTTGTCCTTGTACTGTGGTATCATTCTGCGTGATGGCAGGATGCTACTCAGGGCTAGGGTCATACCTGCCTGGGCTACAAGATCGGAGAGCTCCTCCATGTCTCTTTTCATGTAGTCCAGGGAGGTATGTCTTAGGTCATTCACACCAACATGGACAATGACAGTGTCATATTTGTACTTGTTGTGGAGTGACCTGAGTGCATGCATTATGGGGTGGATCCTGGCACCTGACAGGGGCGGTTGACAGTAACTTTCTCCTTGTTTAACCTGGTGAGTGGAACATCAGTGTGCCTGACTATAGAGTCACCTATGACTAGAATGTTGGGTACGTTATGCCTTATGGACTGTGGGTGAGTGGCACACTGAGATTGTGGGCTATGTGTCATTTGGGTTGTGTTGGGGGGTGGAGTTCACTTGCGTTTCTGCTTTGGAGGTCCCTGATGCTTGGGCAGGTTTTTATTGAGAGCCTCCGCAAATGTGGGTGTGTATTTTGTGTTTCTATGTGTGTGATTTGGTGGTGTAGATTTTGAGGGACTATGTGATGAGTGTGGTGTGGTGCAAGAGTTTACCGTCTCCTATTGACTGTCTAGTCCAGTCTTGGGCGAAGAGAGCTTTGCTTCCAGTTTGGCTATATAAGTGCACCTCTCACAGGTTGTAGTGTTGGGTGGTAGGAGAAGAGGGTTGTCTGTGTACATGAGGCAATTGTTGCATTGTCCCAAGATGCCCAGATTCATCAGGTAGACAGGTGAAATCACCGGGAGATGACCCTTAGACATGCCTGGATAGGTACTTATTTATTGAGTACTAAAAACTGCTTTCCTCTAGACAAGTGAGGAAAGTTGAGTGCTTTAGTAATTTGCAGCTTATTTAGTGCTTACAATGAGTTCTGAACAAGTGCTGAGTTCAAAGAAACAGATTTGAGTGCTGAAACTAGAAAACTGGCTAGTTCTAAGAAACAAAATTAAGCTAGAAGGCTCCCCTCCAACACAGAAAGGCTTGGGGGCTCAGAAGCCTACAAACAGTCTAGACCACTTACAGGAAAGGCAGGAAACAAGCTTACATTTTTTTTCTTTCTCAGATGCTCTCTTTGTACACAGTAGGAGTGCCAGAAATCAGAATATGATCTCACTGCACTCAGTTGAGTGAGCAAATGAGATGGGCCCAGAAGGAGTATCCAAACACAAATTTACAAGATGGGCGGGCAGTTTCAAAGCCACCAAGATTAACACCAAAACAAAACCAGGGAGGGTGGATGGGGAACTAACTGAAAAAACAGAGTCAAAACTTCCAGTTCAGTTAATATTCAATGCAACACAAATAAATCAATTAAAATGCTGTATTATTTGAAAAAAGTGCAGATAAAAGGTACTTAAATTCTCTTATATGTCCAGTTGAATACAGCTAGATCTTAGCCGGACAAAGCTCAGGATTTAAGCAGAAAATATTCCAAAATGTACCACTTAAATAGGCAGTAACAGGATATCAATGAATGAGACTACCACGACTGCAATTACTGTCTATGCAGGAATTCTAACAGGCAATAAAATCTAGCAAACACTAACTGAAAAAGCAGAGTCAAAACTTCCAGTTCAGTTAATATTCAATGCAACACAAATAAATCAATTAAAATGCTCTATTATTTGAAAAAAGTGCAGATAAAAGGTACTTAAATTCTCTTATACGTCCAGTTGAATACAGCTATATCTTAGCCGGCCAAAGCTCAGGTTTTCAGAAGTATAGCTGGTTCACCCAGTGCCCTGGGCCAATAGTATGAACTGGCACCTCACACCTAGAGCCCCCCCCCCAAATAAATAAATAAATAAATAAAAGTACTTCCACGTCACTGTAATAAGTCAATTGCAATGATTGGCTTATTATAAGATATATGCCCCCTCCTACGTTCTTCCATTAAAGTGAAAAAAAAATGGATGTTCTGTCTACTGGTACACCAACCAGATAGCCAGATGCATGATGCACCCCACCCTCCAGCCCTAGCCATTCAGGTTCCATTTCTGTGCTTGTCCCAACTCTCCTTCAATGAATTTTATTTAAAAAGTTGCCTTTTAAACTGTAGCAAACTATATGCTACAAATGTAGCAAACACTTGCTACAATTTATACCATGGCTGCTCAGAACACTAAGACACTCATGTTATAATTTAAAAAAATATATTTTTTTAACTGCAGCAAACTGCTGGCTACCAATGTAGCACATAGTTGCTACAGTTTGCACCCTGCCTGCACAGAGCACTATGGTGTTCTTGTTTTAGTTTAAAAAAAAATCTTATTTTTAAACTGTAGCAAATTGCTTGCTACAAATGTACAGTTTGCTATAGTTTTTACCCTCCCTGCATGTAACACTACAAAGCTCAGATTTTAGTTAAAAAATGCAGCAAATTGCTTCCTGTGATGTAGCAAAAAGTTTGTTACAGTTTAGATTAATACACAGAGTGCTACAGTGCTCAGATCTGACTGCAAATGCAATATTGGCTTTAGAAACCAGTATTGCATTAAATAGAGATTGGGATTGGCTGATCACACCCCCAACACTTTGCACCTGGGGAAGTTGCCCCTTTCACCCCACCATAAATATGCTACTGATCCGTATCATCAAAATCTCCTTTCTCAATTATTGTTTTGACTTAATTATTCAAATATCTTCTGCTACTTTATGAATTCATTCTTCCCTTACACAAAGGTGGCACCAACACAGACTCCACAAACTTTTGACCCATAGCAATTCTCTCACCCCTCTCAAAAAATACTGGAAAAATGCATCCATGCCCAACTCCTCAACCACCTGCATGAAAATCAAATTTTATCACCCACTCAGCATGGTTTCAGACAAGGACACAGCACCACTACCACCCTCCTATCCTTCCTTGATACAGTTAACTGAGCATGGGATTCTGGTAAAATAATTGCTTCACTTTTCCTTGATCTCTCCAAAGCTTTTGATACCATTTCCCACACTAGCCTACTCTCTAAACTATCAACCCTCCACATTTCTCCCCCTACCCTGCAATGGTACAACAGCTATCTCTCCAATAGGCAGCAATCCACCAAATGGCAACAGTCTTACTCTCCCTTCCTCAGTACATCCACAGGGGTACCCCTAGGCTCCATACTTGGTCCTTTCTTATTTAGCATCTTTATTAACAACTCTCACACCACTCTCCCACAATGCTCAGTAATCCAGTATGCTGATGACTCTACATTAATATGAACTGCAAATTCCAGCTCTGAACTCCAGCAAATTACCCAGAATGCCCTCACATCTACTGAATCTTGGATGCTTAACAATCATCTTGCCCTAAATCCAAAAAAAAAAAAACTAAACTAGTAATTTTTACTCCTAGGAAAACCACTCCATTTGATAAAAAACTCTTCACTATACAAGCCCAAGATAATACCACTATAGAAGTTCTCCCACACACTAAATTACTAAGCATTATTATAGATGAAAACCTTAACTTTGACCTACACATAAACAATAACATCAAAAAAACACACCAAAGGCTTGGTATGCTCTGCAGGCACCAACACGTTCTTAGCCTCTCTACTAAACAAACCCTTGCAACTACCTTTTTATTACCCGCTCTCCTTTATGGTGCCCCTCTCCTCACTAATATCTGAAATTCTACAAAATCCAAACTTGCTATGTGTTACAACAGAATAGCAAAATTTGCCACCAAGGCCACATTCTCATCCCACCATTGTAAGTCGCTGAAACAATTAGGGTGGCTAGAACTCCCCCACCATCTCTCATTCACCCAACTAACTACTGTGCACAAAATAGTCTACAGACCCACAGACTGTCTTGCTTTCTCAACTCTACTTGCCAAATACCATTCCAGCAGGCATCTAAGATCTGAAAATCATCTACTTCTAAAAGTAAATAAGCCCACCTTAACTGCTGGTCAACTCCTCTATGCCTTCACCATTGCCAAACTATGGAACTCACTTCTGCCTTCTATAAGAAACACAGGCAGCACCACCACCTTCAAACAAATACTGAAAAATCATCTCAACTCTTCCTGGCTATGTTCCTGCTCTATAACCTAACCTCTTCACTCTCCTTATATGATTACTAAACTCCTATGTCTTTTGCTACTAGTGACTGATGATATTTTCTCCATAGTTATTTTTATCTTCACTTGTTGATTCTGGTACAATAATACTGATCTCTGTTTATACCAATCTGATTGAATTCATTGAATTCTGCTTTAATTTATATTTTCTGTATATATTGTTGTAATTAAACAAACTAGATTCCTGCTTTTATGTATATATTCTGTATATGTTACTATATTTACTATCTGTAACACTGTTTCTGCTTCTGTACTAATTAATGTTTATATTTTTTTCTGTATCTCGTTGGAGCTTTTCTCCCCGAGCCTCCACTGAAAATGGGCTCTTTTAGGCCCAGTGGACTTATCCCGGTAAACAAATACAATAAATAAATAAATAAATAAATAAATGTATAGCTCTTGTTATTCTCCTTATGGATCTACATCCAAAATACCACTCACTCCTTATTTCTTGTATTCCTCCCTTGTATCATTGTCATCCCTTTCCACTTTGAATTATAGCTTTCTGCTTGTGTTATGTATAGGAGCCTTAAATGTGTAACTCTAAAATATCCCTTAAAATCATGTAATCCTAGTCCAGCTTGTTCTGTTGAAAGGATCATCTTATCCCATTTAACCCTTGCCCTTTTCCCCTCCCAGAAGAAATCCTCTAACTCTTTATTAATTACTGACCACAATTTCTACTCTAGTTGATAAAAATATGCCTGACCTATTTATAAAACTAAAGGGACTACAAACATTTTCACTGCTTGTATCGTCCTATCCATATCCATAAATAAGAGCTTCCACTTTCTCAATGTTTGTATTATCTTTTCTTTAGTCTCTTCTCACATAGCCTTAGCTTTCATAACAGAATCCTTTATAACCTATACTCCTAAAGTCTTCATTTTATTTAGGTAGTAAATAATAGTGTCTGTAAATAAAGCCAACTTTTCTTGATTACCAAACCAATTATATCCTTGAATTTTTGAGTCCCTTATTTTCTTTCCCAATGGCTCTAAATACAAAGCAAATAATAAAGGGGAAAGAGGACACCCATGACTGGTTTCTTTGTTGAGGCACAACTTGTCAGAAATGAGCCCATCCACTTTAATTTCTGCCTCTGCTCCCTCATATATTTTTCTAATTAACCTTATTATTGTATCAAGGAATGCAAATGCTTTCTCTGCATCAAAACCCACCAACAACAGTGGTATTTTCTTATACTCTGCTTCCCTCTGGATCATAATTGTTCTAGTAATGTTGTCAAATGTTTGCCTCTCCTCCACTAAAACCGCCTTCATCTAAATCTATCAGTTTTAGCAAAACCGGTACCATTCTTTTAGCTATAATACACATAAACAAGTTATAATTATGTTTTAAAATTGAAATAGACCAATATGAAGTTAGGTCTGATGGATTTTGTAGGTATTACAGCCACCACAGCTTTCTTCCAGGATGCTGGCACTTCCCCTCCTTTTAAATGCTCTTAAAACTTTCCAGATCTTTTATCACTTTATTCCTTCTTAGCTTCTGAATTTCCACCAGAATACCATGTATTCCTGGAGACATCCCTGTAGATTGATAGTATGTTGCCATTTGTATCTTATCTCCTCCTATCATAACTGTTAATTGTTGAGCCTCATCTACCTCTAACATTGGCATACTTAAATCTTTCATAAATATTAACATTTTTGTTCTTTCTTGATTTCTACATTTCTCTCCTTTATAACATTTTTCATTAAATTTCTGAAATATCTCTAATACCTCTTCAGGATCTCTGGTTATTTTCCTTGTTATAAACTCTATAAGTTTGGCAGCAACCCTTTCCATTTTCTTTGTGCAAAATCCTTTTGTGCTCTGGAGTTATTATCAAAAAACAGTTGCTTAACAGCAATCTTTCAAAACTCATGTATATTATCCAGATACTGCTTTATTTTCTCTTTAGCACATTATAATTTGTTGTCTTCTTGCTCTGTGAGATTCCATTTATTCTGCAGTACTTCAACCTTTGTCAGCCCCTCTAAAACATTCCTGTTACTTTCTCAATCATATCTCTTTTTTTACCTTTTACTCTCTTCTTAAAATCTACTTTCATTTTATCCCACTCTCTAGCTATAACTTATAAAAAATGTATCTTTCCTAATAACTCTTAAATAATTTCATTAGTCATTCCTTAAATTCCTGTCTTTTTAGCAGGTAGATGTGGTTGCATCATTGTCTCATTTTTACCTCATTACCCTATATTTTTATTTTAGTTGTTACTGGTGAATGATTCTGAAACAGTTATTGTATGTGTTCTGGCTTTTCAATTAAATGCACATGTGCTTATCAAATATCATTTCTGTCTACTCTAGACCAGTTATTGTACTTTGATGAATAATATGTAAATGCTCTCTGAAGTCCTACTACTGAATTCATTTCTTCTACTTCCGTATCAAATATTTTCATAAATGTTGTCAGAAATCTACCTTTTTTTGTTATATGTTCCCTTTTAGGTCCCCCAGATGCACCCTCACCATTGTAAATCAAATTCTACTTCCCACCTTTAAGTACTATTCCCTGTTGAAAGTCTATTAATTTCCCCCAAATTTTCTTAAGCTCCATAATAGCAGTTTTACTTGGAATATAACATATGCCAGCATAATACTCCTCCTTTGCCAAGTAGCCCCTTACTACCACAAATATACCATTATTATGATTTTTCCTCTTCTAGTACTATTGGAGCACCTCTAGAAATTAGAGTATACATTCCCCTTTTCCTTTGTCTGTGATACTCTTCTAAATATTCCTCTTGAAATCCTTTCTTCATCAACTTCACATGATCATTTCTTCCAAGTGTGTCTGCTAGTTGCATTTCTTAGTATAATTCAATAATCTTTCCTTTTTGTCAATACCTGTGAGGTCATTCACATTCCAAAATATTATGTTTAGTGTAGCTATTAAGATAAGAAATTATGATTCCCACCCATTATATGTGACAGCTTTTTAAAAGTCCATTTCCAGCTTTTGTGTTACATGCACCCAGTAATGTTTGTCAGGCTGATGAAAAACCTCAAACAAAAAAACAAACACACTCCCAGAACACCCCCAGAACCCATTAACTTAAAACAAACACACAAAACTATGTACATCTTCAAATTATAAAGTTTAACACTGCTGATAAGAACAATTGTCCCATATTGACAGCTGTACACACAATGGCAAAGCCTAACCTAAAATTAAAGTTAACCACTCTAAGATGCATATTACAGCTTGTGCTCCAACTTACACTAATTGCTGTTTGTTCTTGTCTTATCTTTATTTCCCTCCCAGATGTGGAAACCAGCTTGTATATTTTCAGAAAACATTAAATTTTAGGCTTAAAAAGTGTTCTGTTTTTATTGCTTGTCTTTGTAGAAAGCTTGTTGTATCTTTCGGCTTTTCCTGGTTAGGGGTTGCCACAGCGGAACTCTGGTCTGCTAATGACTGGCAGTAGATTTTTTACGTACCGAGTTGCCAGCCCTGATGCACAACCTTCAACGAAGGTACGCCTATTCACGCATGTCTCCACACAGAAGACGCTTTTGCTGAAAATCAAACCTTACTGTGAGGTGACAACGCTACCGCAGCACCACCACCGCAGTATGTCTTTGTAGAAAGCTAAGAATAAAATTTACAGCTGCCCTCAAATACAGACTTCTCAAACTAAACATTTATTTCCTAAAGGAAAACTTTTTATTACATTCACTGTTCTCTTATTTATTTACTTACACAAAACACTTGTTATTAAATTAAGCCAAGAGCCTTAATCCAGACATTCACCTATGCAAAAGTAAGAGAAAACATTTCAGCTGTACATATATTACAATCTGTGCACTTTTACACCCCATCCCTCACTGCAACAATCCAAGACTATAGTCTATTAACTTAAATATGCTTTTGTCCAGCCTTTCTTCTCTTTTTACATTGTAAGGCTTACATTTCTTAAAAACAAAAACAAGAAAAAAGGCACTTGCTAACTTTGGTATCTTTATGACATACAGCAATAACTGGGGTTGCTATACTCCATAATATGCAATTTGTACATAACATGATTTATACAAATACAATTAATAACAAAAATGTTTTACTTACAGTTACAGGAACTGAAGCTTAAAACGAGCCTGAACTGTAGATTAAATCTAGCCCGGACCAGTACAGGAACAGAGCCAGCTAGAAGTATAGTGAGTTCTTGGTGTCTTTTTACCTGTTAGTGGTAAGATAGAAGGTATGTGTTTAGGTAAGGAGTTCCATAGCTTGGATACATAGTTAGAGAAGAGTGTGCAATATCTTAGAGAAGTGGGGGTATCAGGTCACTTTAAGTCTCCTGAGAATTTGTATGCAGACTGAGACGTAGTAGTTAGAATTGAATATGGAATAATTGACTGCTTCATGATTGGGAATGGAGTACAACAAGGCTGTATAGTTTCATCCTACGTATTAAATTTGTACTATGCATATATCAGGCAAAATGTTGGGTTAGATGAATCACAAGCTGGAATCAAAATTGCAGAGAGAAATATCAACAGTGTCAGACATGCATATGGTGCCACTTTGTTGGCTGAAAGTGAGAAGGAACTGAAGAACTTATTGATGAATGTGAAAGTAGAAAACATAAATGCTGGATCTCTGCTCAATATAAAACAATAAACCTATGTCATCTAGGCCTATCCGTTCTTTGGGAATATATGGGAAGAAATGGAGGCAGTGGTACGTCTTATTCTCCTGGGCTCAAACATCTCTGCAGATGGTGACAGCAGCCATGACATTAAAAATAGTTTGTTTTTTTGGGAGGGAAGCTATGTCAAATCTGGACACCATGTTAAAGAACAAAGAAATCACATTGTAAGTGAAGGTTTATATTGCCACAGCTATGTTTTTTCTAGTATTAAAATATGTCTGTGAGAGCTGGACTATATGTATGTGTGTTGGAAAATCAATGCTTTTGAATTGTGGTGTTGGAATAGACTTTTATGAACTCAATCCTGATTGCTCACTGGGCGGTCTAGTAGTAAAAGTTAAACTCTGATACTTTGGCCACATAATGTGAAGACAGGTTTCCCTAAAGAAGACACAGACATATGTACATATCAAATGCAGAAGAAACAGAGGGTGGCATAGACTAAGATAGAAGACATTGATGAAGCAATAAATGACAATTTTAATGAACTAAAAGAAACAGTTGTTTATCCCTCTCTGTCTCTGTCTCTCTCATGCAGACAAACAGATGTGTACACACAAGCACGTGCATGCATGCGCACACACAAGCACACATACACATGCAATATGCAAACAAGCAATGTTGATTTAAAGAGTACAGTTAATATATTTTGTGAGTTAGACTAAAGTAACTTATAATTGGCACACTGGCACAGTGAGCAGAGTTACCATCTCACAGCACATGGCAGTGACTGAGTTCATGGTTGTGGCTTTTTCTGTGTGGTGCCTGTTTGCTTTTGTTGTCTTTGTGTTGGTTTATTCATATGAGGTGGTTTTCTCAAACACATCAAAGACATCATTTACCTGAACTGGTGTTATTTTTATTGTGAACATTCACAATATTACTAAGAACATATATAAACCTTCTAGTTACATATTAAAAAAGAACAGATAGCAAGTATTATGTTTCAAAAATAAGACATAAATGTATCCAGAACATCCAGACCTTCTGAGGATTTAGTGGCTCCCAGACTACAAGTTATATAAATAAACTTCAGCAAAGACATATTAGTGGTCTCTTCCCTGAATCCCACTTAATCTAAAACAAGCTCTGCTCACAGGTTTAGACAGAAGGTCACTGTATGATTGTGTGGGGGGTTGGGTCAGTTTGGTCATCATGTCTTTAATTTTTCTCACAAAATTAATTAAAACTATTGCTGCTACAGCAGTTTTGTAGTAGTTGTACTAATTAAGAAGTATGCATAGAAGGTCACTATATGATTATCATCTGCGGTGGTACAGCGGTAGCATTGTTGCCTCACAACAAGAGGTTCTCCCGTTCGATTCTCGGCTGGATGGCGGCAAGTGCCTTCTGTGTGGAGTCTGCATGTCCTCCCCTCAGTTGGGTGGGCGTTCGAAAGACATGTGTAAATGGGCGTGCCTTTGTTGAAGGTTGGATGTCGAGCTGGCACCTCGGCGTTCGTGAAAAATCTGCTGCCAATCATTAGCAGACCGGAATTCCGCTGTGGCAGCCTTTAACTGGGAAAAGCCGAAAGACAAACAACATAGAAGGTTGCTATATCCTGTCTAGGAGCAATGGGAGAAACAAGTTGGAATTCATTACTGAGATCATTATTGTCTCACTTTCCTCACTCTCAGACATCAGATGTGTATATAGTTTGCTATCTTCTGGATGTAGGGGTAAGGGGACCTGCTGTTTATATATGTCTGACAGCCATGGGTTAAAATATACTACTAGAAAATTAAATAAAAATAAAAAATGTAACAACATAAATATCATGTCTGTCTCTTTGTTCTGTCAATTTCATCTCAGTCTGAAATCAGAGTGTCATACAGAAGATGGCTGTCTTTTGGAGGTGGGGGTCAGCATCATGCTGTATATATGATGGAATGCAGTCACTTGATGTATATAGCTTTCCCCATTTATGCCTTAACTTTCATCCCATTCTATCACCAGTGGAACATACAAAAGGTTACTATACTTTTTATGGGTTATAGAGAGGCATCCACTATTCCCAGATATGCTCTTTGAATCTTCTTAAGCATTTGTCTTCTCAGTTTGCTGTGAACTGCCATTTTGTTAGACACGACTTACTTCTTTCTTGAAAGAAAAAAATAAAACTGCTTTTCTTTCCTTACTTATGTTTTTGTTCAGACCATTATTGACTTGTAAAGTTGTAAAATGCACCTCAGACCATATATAATTCTCATGGCTTCTGGGGGTCTAGCAACTCCTACACACGTAGCTTAATTTGATTATTTAATGATTCATTTCACAGTTATTATAGTGCTCTCTTAGCCAATTAAGGTGGGTTGAAAGGATGCAAGAAAATGCAAAATTGAAGAGTAAGACTGAATTTCTTTCCTTAGTCATAGTTTTTTCTTCATATAATCACTGGGTGAAAAGATTGCTTAAAAAACATTACAGTGTACCACAGAGCCTCTAGAACTCCATGGATTTTGGAGGCTTAGTGGCCACCAAACCTTGTGCTAAATTCAATTACTTCCACTTCAGTTATTACAATGCTGTCTTGGCCAGATAGTCAATGAAGAATAAGACAAAATGTGTAAGAAAATGTAGAAAAGTAATCCATGTGGTGAGGAGAGACCAGAATGAAAGGAACAGGACCATCAGAGTATGTGAAAGGGTGGGGCAGTGGGGGACACAATAGGCCCTTCACCTAAGGTACAGATTCACCAAGGCCTGTCTTATCTTCTACTGCAAATCCATACCACCTTGGGTCATACAACTGTCTAGTATCATAATATTTCACAGTTATTCCAAAGTTCTCAAACCATAAAATATGGAAATAGTCAGCTTATTGCTGTTCTCCTACACAGGGTATCTACTGTGAAATTGGAGGCCATTAGCTTATGTGCTAACTACTTGTAAGATAACATAAAATTGGTCAAAATATCACCTTGCTTGACAAATGTTGAAAAGAGGGGTTTCTCTTTTTATAGTTTATATAATTTATCCATTATGAATACTTATTATGTGTTCCTAGTGCATAGTTTAAACATCTTTGTAGTTTCACTGATATAATAAAGTTTGCATGAAGTATACTTCAAATATATTTTAAAGCCGCTTCAAACATCTTTTAATGCTGTCCCTTTAAGAAAGTCTTTTAGATTTGATTATGTGATAGTTTAATTGGACTGGCTGTTAGATTTCATGTTTAAAGAGCATCACATGGTTTTACTTTTGATATATAAATGTGTGTTGTGTGTTTTATTTAGTTCTGATGAAGTCCTGTTTTAAGAAGGATGAAATCACTTAATTCTGTAATCAATTTTGCAATAAATATATCCTGATGGCACAGCTGGGTATTCATTTGGACAGACTCCTTGTTCCTTGCTGTTGCTTGGCAAAGTCCTTTTGATTATAACTTTTGTTTCTGCCTGGCTGGCTTTCTGGTTAAAAGTTTGCATGAACACCAGACTACATGCATTGCTCTTTCAGTTGCACATGTAAAGTTTCATTGTACTGAAAATTAATGCCATTGATCCTTTTTATTTTTCCTATATGCCAACATATTGTCCATTTATTGCAGACTTCCTGTGCAAAGTTCTCCAAAGGTTTACTCTGAAATTGCTATTATCCAAATAATCAAATAGATTCTTTTCACAAGTATATTATATCCTATGTCCCTGGGAGAGAGAAATACTGACTTCAATCTTGTAACAAATGCCGAAATCTGAACACTAACTCTATAGTTTGTTTACTTAATAAGTTAATGTTTAAAAAAACAATAAATGCCATATTTATGTTGCATGTTAATATATATAAAATACCTTTTTAGCGAAAATCAATGTAGACCACCACTGTTTCAACGATAAAACACTAGTTTAATATAACACATGTACAAACGAGTGCTTTCAGGCTCTGCCCTTCTTCAGATAAAGGAAAAACTGTTTGAACCACATTTAAATATTTAATTAAAACACTAATTAAAAACGCTACACCAATCAGCATTTGTATTGCACCCTCCTATCTTCGAGGGCGGGTTTCATGGGAATAAAATCATTCAATCCAAGTGTCCTATGGGCTAATAGTTCTATTATCCATCTTGCTTCTTCTCTCTCTGTGGCATCTACTAAACTACCCCTTCTCATACTGGGAAAAACATTAATAATTGCCCTAAACTTAAACTGATGGCCATTGTTAATTTCAGTGTGTTTATAAAGTGCATTGTGTATATTTTTAGTTCTTATACATGAAAGATGTTGCAAAATTCTAACTTTGAACATATTATTAGTTTTTCCCACATAAAACGCTATACATTGCTGACACTCAGACAGATATACTATATTCTTTGTTCTACAATTAGCTTTAGCTTTAAAATAAAACAATTTTCCTGTTACTGGGTGTTTAAAAACATTCTCTTTATTAATGTGGTGACATACTTTACATGACCCGCATGGCTTCGTACCTACTTGACAAATACCCCTTTTCTTTTGACTATTTTTCTTTTGTGTCAATATGTCTTTTAAATTTCTATTTCTTCTAAAGCCAAAACTAGGTTCTACCCTTACAATTTCCTTCATATTATCATCAGATGAAAGTGTATACCAGTTTTTCTTTATTATATCGCAAACTCCATGTATATTATTGCTGTAAGTAAATGTCATTCTGATGGGTGCTATTTTTTTACCTTGTTTCTCTTTAGATGGATTAGACTTAAATGTGGATGTTGATTTTCTATGGGCATTCCTCTGACATAATTCGCTAGTTAATAACTTCTCATTGTACCCTCTTTTTCTGAAAATTTGTTCCATATTTAGCATCTCTTCTTCAAAATCACTATCTTTAGTACATAGCCTTGAGGCTCTACTTATCTGACCTCTTACTATGTTCTTGTACGTGTGTCTAGGATGCATACTGTCATAAGTAAGTAAATTATTTTTCCAACAATCTTTCCGAAACAATGAAGTAATGAAACCAAAATGTTCTTGTTTGATTCTCACATCCAGAAAATCTATAACTTTATCTGAGCATGTAGGGGAAAATTTGAAGAAGACAGTGGTTTGTCCCAAATACTCTATAAAGAGCAAAAGTTCACTTTTTTCCCCTTCCTATAAAATAAAAACATCATCCACAAAACGTCTGTAAAGAATGATATGTTTAGTCCATCTATTATGGTCACCCAAGACAAAATGCCTCTCCCAAAATGTCAAAACCAAATTTGCATATGTATTGGCACAGGGGGTGCCCATGGCTACCCCCTGTGTTTGTTTGTAAATATTGTTATTACATAGAAATACATTATTGGTTAACACCACATTTAAACATTTTCTTATTGCAAATAATTTCCTATCATCTAATTCTCCCATCTCTTTACATAACTCACAAACAGCATTCATACCATATTCATTTTCTGTCACTGTAAACAAATTTACAACATCTAAAGTAACCATTAAAACTTGCTTATCACGTATATCTACTTCTTTTAACGCTTGTAGAAATTGTTGTGTATCTTTCAAAATCTCTGTTATTTTGACTGTATATGGTCTTAGAGTATATTCTAACCAAATAGATATGTTCTCAGTCACCCATCTTCTACCTGAGACAATGGGTCTCAGTGGGGGATCTTGTTCGTCTTTATGTAATTTAGGTAGAGCTTTAAAAATAGGTGTTACTGGATGTTCTATAAATAGAAATTCACTAAGACCTTTATCTATGAAGTTATTCTCTAACATATATTTAATATTCTTATGAACCCCTATTGTTGAGTTCTAGTGGAGACATTTTCAAGTAGGTGTTACCTTCAGTTAGTAATTTATCTAGTTTACAATAATAGTCTTCCTTATTTAACACAGCTACTGCTCCCCCTTTATCAGCTTGTTTGATTATAATACTATCATTGTTCTGTAAACCAAATAATGCCTGTTTCTGTGTGTTAGTTAAATTAAAATGCTTTTGATTTCTACCTTCTTCCAAATACTTGTATAAATCTGTTTCACATACTTTGAGAAACATTTGCATGGTGGAATTAAAAGGTGGTGTGAAACTACTAGGTTGTCTTAATGTGTATTGTCTGTTTTGTTTGTTAAACAAACCTTGCAGCATTACTTTACGACCATAGAACATCATGTCCATAATTATTTCATTAAAAGAACTTTCTCTGCTTGGTACGAAAGACATACCTTTGTTTAAAACAAACAGTTCAACATCATCAAGAACATAATCAGATAAATTATATACAATATTGTCACCAGTCAATTCGAAGTCTGTCTTTTTTTCGCCCCTCTGCCTTCGTTGCTGGCTCTCTCTTCCATTCTCCTTTCTTCTTCATTGGTGCTGGTAATTGGGCTAAAAAATGCTCACCTTGCTGCAATGTTTGATTAATTTTAGGCCTTGCACCCAAGTCTTTGGTTAACGTAACAACTTCACCTGGAAGGGTGATTGTTTGTCCAATATGGGGAACATTAACTGTTTCTTCTGGGTCGACTCGTTTAGAGGTACTACCTCCTGTTGGCTCTAAACTCATATTTGGCTTCTCTATATCCACTAAGTTTATCGATTTAGATAACTGTACATCACTGTTTTTCGAAGGAAAAGACTCTTGTACTCTTCGAGTACAGCTCAGCGTGGTTCTACCTCGCGTTGCTTCCGCGTATGACGTATTGATCTCTGTTAAAGGGACACTGGAACGGAATTCTCCTCTTTCCTCTCTCGGCCATACAAAAATACTACCGGTCGTGAAGTCCTTATAATCACGCTGTAACTTCTTTACCTTGATTTGTTGTAACCTTTGATCAGTCATTAAGAAAGTACAGCATAGCTCATCTAGTTTCTTAGTAAACCTTTCTCCTATAAAATCAGTTTCTAATTTCATCTGTAAGGCACCCACTTCTGCTGTGAGTTTCTCTTCCTCAGGTGCAAAGAATTCCAGAAGTAATTTCATATAGGAAAAGCCTATGTTAATGTTAATAAGCTGCCATTTGGCTAGCAGCTTGGGGTAATGTTCACCTTGTGAGGGCATACAGAACACTCTCATGCCTCTCGGCACTATGCCACATTTTAAACATGCTTCAAAATGATTTCTTTGCCATTGTAGCCTTTTCAGTTTATTAACTTTAAAAGTAAAGTCTCTTAAAACTTCTTCAAATTCTAAATCATTTCTTGTACTCATATGTTGTATTGTACATTTTTATGGTGCTACATGTAACTCTAGATTCAACAGCGGGTTACCTTGATTAGTTAAGTCCCTCTTTATAGGATATGTTCTCTGTCGCATTAAAACAGTCAAAGAAGCACCAGTTTCCTATGTGGTGACAGTTTGTAAATCTGTATGTTCCATAGTGTGTCAGTATCCCAAATACCAAAGCAGCAGCAAAGAAAATAAAATGAGATAGCTGACCAAAGGTCCACAAAGTACACGAAATTCCTTTTTAGCAAAAAAACCAATGTAGACCACCACTGTTTCAACGATAAAACACTAGTTTAATATAACACATGTACAAACGAGCGCTTTTGGGCTCTGCCCTTCTTCAGATAAAGGAAAAACTGTTTGAACCACATTTAAATATTTAATTAAAACACTAATTAAAAACACTACACCAATCAGCATTTGTATTGCACCCTCCTATCTTTAAGGGTGGATTTCATGGGAATAAAATCATTCAATCCAGGTGTCCTATGGGCTAATAGTTCTATTATCCATCTTGCTTCTTCTCTCTCTGTGGCATCTACTAAACTACCCCTTCTCATACTGGGAAAAACATTAATAATTGCCCTAAACTTAAACTGATGGCCATTGTTAATTTCAGTGTGTTTATAAAGTGCGTTGTGTATATTTTTAGTTCTTATACATGAAAGATGTTGCAAAATTCTAACTTTGAACATATTATTAGTTTTTAATGTGGTGACATAAAGAGAATGTTTTTAAACACCCAGTAACAGGAAAATTGTTCTATTTTAAAGCTAAAGCTAATTGTAGAACAAAGAATATAGTATATTTGGCTGAGTGTCAGCAATGTATGGTGTTTTATGTGGGAAAAACTAATAATATGTTCAAAGTTAGAATTTTGCAACATCTTTCATGTATAAGAACTAGAAATATACACAACGCACTTTATAAACACACTGAAATTAACAATGGCCATCAGTTTAAGTTTAGGGCAATTATTAATGTTTTTCCCAGTATGAGAAGGGATAGTTTAGTAGATGCCACAGAGAGAGAAGAAGCAAGATGGATAATAGAACTATTAGCCCATAGGACACCTGGATTGAATGATTTTATTCCTATGAAACCCGCCCTCAAAGATAGGAGGGTGCAATACAAATGCTGATTGGTGTAGTGTTTTTAATTAGTGTTTTAATTAAATATTTAAATGTGGTTCAAACAGTTTTTCCTTTATCTGAAGAAGGGCAGAGCCCGAAAGCGCTCGTTTGTACATGTGTTATATTAAACTAGTGTTTTATCATTGAAACAGTGGTGGTCTACATTGGTTTTTTCGCTAAAAAGGATTTTCGTGTACTTTGTGGACCTTTGGTCAGCTATCTCATTTTGTTTTCTTTGCATATATAAAATACCTACCAGAATTATCAATTACATTATTACCATAAATAAGAACCTATCCTAGTATGTGATATTTTTTATAATGAGCTTCCCTAATTATAGTTGTATGGGACAATCTATTCATAAAACACTTAACTGTATTGCAAAAGTCCTGTTTTAAATCACCATATTCAAAACATGCCCTGAGTGCCCTAACAAATTCAGCAAAGAGTAAAGCTTTTAGATCATGACATGGATAGCAATCATCTCCTTGCAAGTAACACATGACTTATCCATGCAAGTAACTCAAAGGTACACATGACTTAGAAAATAATCTGAATCCTATTCTATCATATAATCTATAAAGTGTTAAATACAAATAATTCATCTGTATTTCAGAAATATAAGTAGGATTTAATTCTATGTATTGTTATGCAAGTCAGACAATCTTATATTGCCTATCAAATTAATATTAAAAAATCAGTAATATGAAAATAGTGTGCATAGTTCTTATTATTAACATACATGTATTTTTTGAAGAAAACTAAATTAATATAAATAGTTGCTGAGTATTGAGAAGCTCTACTCTTTCTCTCCTCATGTGCACACCCTAGGTTACCACAAATTAAAAATGAATCTACATTAACAAACACTATGCCCACCTTACTAATAACTGCTAATGCTAACCTGACCCTGCACCTTAGCTTAGAAAAATCCTTTCTGTAACTCTATCACTATTCAGACAATTTTTTTCTGACTGCAATGGTGTTTTTTTATTTTGTAAGATCTTTTTGTGATCTTTCTGAATTTTGATAGTTTTGGTTTTCAGTAAATGTGCTAATCGATATGCAAGTATCATTGGGTTGTCCATAAATGTTTTTGCATTGTGTCAGTTATCATAAACTCATGCACATGTGTGCACACACATAAACACACACACATGCTCATATATTCATATGTATGTAAATGTGTGTGTGTGTGTGTGTGTGTGTGTGTGTGTGTGTGTGTGTGTGTGTGTGTGTGTGTGTGTGTGTGTGTGCATCTATGAAAAATATTTTTGAAGGGAAAAATGTACTTTATTATCTGATTGCGGATGTTATTTTTCATTTGTGCTACGTTATACTGAGCACTCCAGAATGCTCAAGTGGCTTCATGTTGCCTTTTGCATACATGCACAAAACTTGAATCACTGACCCTCGTGATGCTTAGTTTGATTTTATGGCATTAGATAGTGCAGTGAGTACAGGGGAATGGGAGTCTGATCGGGCTGATATAATTTCCCATCTGGATCATATTATTGATTTTTCTCTGCAGAAGCTTCCTTAGGCTTAAATGCACAATGCATCCATTGCAGTTCAGTTGTAATTCTGATCTGTATTACACCACAGAGAGTCTTGAAAACATGCATGCCTTCTGGACCTACAAAACCTGGTTATTTTGCCAACACTACATTAGTGCAGTAAAATGGCATCAAGAGACATTTCAAGTACATATCTACCAAGGACAAATAGTTTTCCATATCCTCCCAATGGAACAAAACATTTTATCCACAGAAGTGATTTCCTAAAACTCTTAAAATTGTATGGTTCAATAAACATCAATGTGCAGCTTCTGAGTTGTTATACTCACCTGACAGGCAAACTATATAAACCCCTTTAATGTCACTGAATTATATAATGAAAAATAAAGTAGGCACCTAATGCTCCTTTATAAAGCAGTAGCTAAAAAGAAATTAGAAAATTACATTGTTTCTCTGTACCTTTCCTTTCATGGCCACATGCATTTCATTTGACAGTAGAAATCATCAGTTAAATGTATGTGGGCTCACTGGTTAAGGTTTCCACTTCACAGCTCCAGCCCTTCATCCTGACCTTCCGTCACTATCTCTGTGGAAATGGCATGCTCTTCCTGTGTTTGTATTGGGCTTCTGCAGGTAATCTGTTTTTTTCCCCTGTATTTACACTTGATGCTGTAGATCAGATCATGGCTGAAAAGAGTATGAGATGGACTGGTTCACATACCCACTTACATAAGTAATAGGTTCATAGGTTCATACGTAGGTACTAGGCTATCTGCCCGAAAGCGTTTATAAGCCTAGCCAGAATGTGTTGCCTTTCGCCGCCCCCTTAGATTAGTTTCCTGTGCCTCTGTTCAGCAGAGCCACTGAAGTGATCCCCAGGGTAAACTTTCTGTTTCCCATCCACTTGTCAACATTTCTCTTGAAGATTGTTAGCGAGGAGCTCTGCCTAATGTAGATTGGAATCTTGTTCCAAAGCATGGAAAGTCTCTGTGACAGGAATCTATCCCTCCAGTATGTCCTATTTATTGTTGTGGTGAGGTTTAGATCCCTAGAGCATGTGGCTCGAGGGGATAAGCTTTTCTTTAGGTGGAGCATGTTGATCAGTTCTGGGTTGGACATGGCCTTGTATGTCAGGCAGAGATCACCTCTGAGTAGGTGGTATGCAACCGAGTACAGCTGGAGTTTCTTCAGTCGAGCTGCATAGGGCATCTGTTTGAGGCCACTGATCCTCTTGGTGAGGTACTTCTGTGGTATTTCCAACTGTTGCAGGTGTCTTGTAAGATACATCCCAAATGGGGCATTGTACTCTATGACGGGTCTGATGAGCGATGAATAGAGGGGCACAATGACCTCTTTTGATCTGGTTTTGTGATAAGGTGTGCCACGTAGAAGGATTTTCTAACCACTTTGGCAATGTGATTATCAAAGGAGAGTTTACTATCTACTTGGGTCCCCAGATCCCTTATTACTTCTTCCATAGTTAGGGGACTACCACCTATGTGGTAGTTTGTGGGTACTTTGTTTTTTCCAAAGGGGATGACTATGCACTTTTTGGCATTTAGCTTAAGGCCATGATTTTGACACCAGGTGTCCATCTCAGTGAGACCCTTTTGGAGGATGTCTGTGTCAGCCAGAGAGTCAATTATAGCCCCTAGTTTGCAGTCGTCTGCGAACTTGGTCAGCCATAGTCCTCCTGTGCTTGCCTGTACCTCTGAAAAGTATATGCCGAACAGGAGGGGTCCTAGGACTGAGCCCTGGGGAATGCCACTTGTAACTGGTTTAGAGTCAGACCTAGCTCCCGCAACTCTTACCATGTGGGTTCTGTCCGTGAGCGAGTTGGCAACCCATCTTGTGATGTAGGGGGTTATGTTCAGGTTGGTGAGCTTGTCTATAGTATCAGAATGGGGAATGGTGTCAAAGGCCTTTGCGAGGACTAGGTAGGCTGTGTGTATCACCTTTCCCTCGTCTATAGTCTTGGTAACTGTCTCAAACAAGTCCACCAGGTTTAGGAGGCATGATCTGCCCTTAACAAAGTTGAACTGGGTAGGGTCCAGTGTTTGGAGGTTCCCAATGTCTCTGTTAATGAGTTCCGAGATGATGCGCTCCATAGCCTTGCAGACCAAGCTAGTCAGGCTTATAAGGCGATAGTTCCCGGGGTCTGTTGTGGCTCCACCTTTGTGGAGCAGAATAACCGTTGCTGTGCGCCACTCTATGGGTATGTAACCTGTGGAGAGGCTGAGTCTGAACAGTGTGTTTAGGTGAGGGGTTAGTTAGTCTTTGAGTTCGTGTAGGATGCAGCCTGGGACACCGTCCGGTCCCATTGATGCTGTGTTTTTGGCTTTGGAGAGGGCTGTTTTAACCTGAGTGTCTGATTTCAGGAGCTCTACATTCTTCTGGTATGGTTATGGGCCCTCTTGGGGGGTGAGAGGGGGGTGAAGTTTGCGCTGAACCTGTCTGCCAGGATGTTGGCAATATCAGTCGGTTCAGTGTATTTTGTACCATTCTGCACTAACTCTGAGCAGATCTGAGCATTGCCACTTAGATTCTTGACATAGCTAAAGAATGCCTTGTGGTTATCTTTGGAGTCCTTGGCAATTTTTCTTTCAAAACTCGCCTTGGATGACTTTATGAGGGATCGTAGTTTCTTGCTGATACTGATCATGGATGTCTTCCCTTCTTGGGATTTTACTCTTTTCTGTACTAGTTTCCTCCTTCTATTGTATAGCTTGTTTATGGCAGGAGTCCACCAGACTGGTTTCCTTTTCTTGGAGGAGTGAGTCTTGGTTTTGCTTGGGACAGCACTATCCATGCATTCTTGTAGTAAATATGTAATAAAAACATAATCAAACTGTGTTCTGGAACTTATTTACTTATAACTTCATCTATTCTGTCCATAGCACTGCAGCGTGTTACTAGACAGTATTTTTTGCATACTGTGTAGTAACATTATGTTGTACATACAAACAAAAGAATATAAACAGATTTACATGATGTTCACAGTATTTTATTCTTGAAGTGTGTGAATCTTCATGAACGTAATCACTGCAAACACCAGACGAAATATCTGGACATCAACAAAAACAAACGTACCCAGAAACTATGAGTTTTCTGGTACCATATCGTATATTTTAGAAGTTATCTTAAAGGTGAAACACTTTCACTAAAACCAAAATAGCAATTGAAAGCTGAAATAGTGTGCAGATTTTTCACTCTTCTTTAAACTTGCAAGTGTCTAACTAATTCACTATAAAAGTAAAAGACATAGCAGCAAGGAAGTCAATATAATGCAGAATGTTTGGATAAATAACTAAAATAATTAATGATTGCTAAATATACGACCTTTAAATGGTATGTTAATGACTTTCAGGAGGCCCTGGAATCCCAAGTCTGATTTAGGAACAGTAGCTGATTCCAAAGGCCAGGAGTCATGCTAGCAAAATAAAATGAACCTACATGCACATTTTCACATATTCATAAACATAGCCACTTTTTTTCTACCCCCACCCATTTCTATTATATGCCTTTCCTATCATAATCAATTTCAACTCCATCTATCAGCCAAACTAGAATAATGCTACAATAAAGTAGCCAAATTCAGAACCAGCCAACAATATAGATCACATCACTACCTCTCTCTAAAACAAACAAATAATTCTCTATTACACTCACAATTAATTACAACCTTAAACTTACTGCACAACTGAAAAATTCCCATCTCTTCATTCTGTTATTCCAACTAACACTACGAAAAGACTTCTCAGTGGGAGTGGTAAGCACTAGGTAGTCTATCTACCACAAGAGGAGTGGTTTCTGGCCCAGAAATTGTAGTTTATTGGCTGTTAGGGCAGTTTTTCCATCCCTTTCAACTTTCTGGTTTAAAAGCCCACGTTTGCACTTGTTTCCTACCTTTCCTGTAACTAGTCTAGTACAGATACAGATTTGCTGCATCCAGGACTGTTTGTAAGCTTCTGAGCCTCCCAAGCCTTTCTGTGTTGGAAAGAAGCCTTCTAGCTTATCAGTGGGAGTGGTAAGCACTAGGTAGACTTCTGGCCCAGAAATTATAGTTTATTGGCCGTTTGGGCAGTTTTTCCATCCCTTTTAACTTTCTGGTTTAAAAGCCCGTGTTTGCGTGGGTTTATGCTTGTTTAAGCTCAGCCTAGCTGCTCTGAGCTGAGGTAAGCTAGTAGTGTTGCCAGAAAATCTGCTCTTCAGTTTTTCCCTTGAATCTTGCTAGTTCTTTCTCTCTTGCACTTCAAATAGCTTAATCGCTTTGCACTTCAACAGGTTTTTGTAGCAATTATTATAGCACACCTATGTGCCATCAGCACTAGTTGTTCTTCATGGAAATAGCTCCAGTACTTAGTAGTTATGACCACCCCTCCTGGCATGATTATAGGGCCATTCCCTGTGCTTTCTCTTATTAACCTAGTGCACTTGGGCATTCTGAGGCAGTGTAGCAACTGTCTCATGTACACAGACAACCCTCTCCTCTTACCTCTCAACATTCAGACTTATGAGAGATGCACATATATCCCCAAACTGGAAGCTACTCACTCTCCAGCCAAGACCAGACTAGTGGTCAAGAGGAGAAGGTCAACACCTTCACCACACTACATGGAACACATAGCCCTCCAGAACATCCACCATCACATTTCTCACATAAAAACACAAACCACACACCCACCTTCGCAGAGGCTCTCAATAGAAATTTACCCAAACAGCAGAGACCTCCAAGACAGACACACACTCGACCATCACAATACAGCACAAACCACAGGACACATAGCTCACTTCCACAGTGTGCCCCTCATCATAATCCCCTAAGGCTAAACACCTTGGCCAATACACTAATCATAGGTGACTCAATAGTGAGGCACACAGATGTCCCACTCACTAGGATGAATAAGGAGAAAGTAACAGTCAACTGTCTATCAGGTGCCAGAATCTGACACATAACACATGCACTCTGGTCACTCCACAACAAGTACAAGTATGACACTGTCATTGTCCATGTGGGTGTGAATGACCTGAGAACCACCTCCCTGGACTACATGAAAGGAGACAATGTGGAGCTCTCGGATTATGTAGGCCAGGCAGGTGTGAGCCTAGCCCTGAGCAGTATCCTACCGTCACCCAGAATGATACCGTAGTACAAACAAAAAAATGAGTGACTTCAACAATTGGCTAAGTTTCTGCTGTCATTCTAAGGGGATCCAGTATCTGTCTGCTTGGGATGACATGATTGACAGTCCTCCATGCTTTGCCAGAGCAGGCCTGCATCTGTCACCCCTGGGCTTCTGGGTACTGGCTAAGGTTCTTGCCACCCCTATAGTGCCTTTTTAGGTGGTGTTCCAAAGGACCAAATTACTACCATAACATCTATAAATAAATGCAAACTGAGGGCCATACTGCTCAATGCTAGAAGTCTAATGTTCAAGATGCACTCGCTCGAAGCACTCCTCAAAATGGAGACTATCGACATTTGTGCTGTAACCGAGACCTGGTTTAAAGTGGCAGAAAGCACCCCTGCACTACCAGGCTATAACTCATTCCACATCTTTCGGCCCGGAAACATGGACTGTGGCGCCAAAGGCAGTGGTGTCTCCATATTCATAAAGGATATGCACACCTCCAGACTAGTAGCCCAGCATAAAGCATCTGAGATACTTCAGGTACAACTAACATTGGGTAAGATGGCGATCCAGGTCATAGCCTGCTATAGGTCTCCAACCATTGTTCTTAGACTCTCATTCCAGGTTACTAAGCATCCTGGAATCTATCAAGGTCCAACCCAACACTCGCATACGAGGAGACTTCAACTACCCCTCCATCAACTGGGAAAACTAAACAAGCACAAATACACTGGCCCAATGCTTCCTGGAATTCATCAGTTCCAATGCCCTGGACCAGCTCATTCTGACCCCCACTAGAGGAAGCAACATCCTTGACCTAGTTATTACTAATATGGATGACCATTGCTCTACACCAGTACTCATTCCCTCCTTGGTCAGATCCGACAATAAACTAATCATCATGGAAATCCACATCTCACCCATAGCCCGCAAAGGTAACCACCTTGAAAAACTTCTCCAAAGCTGACTTTGGGCTCCTAAAACAGAGATGGATAACTTTACGGCACCCATGCCACTGGAAAATAGCTGCATGACTGCCAAATCATACACCAATGCACTGTACGAACATGTGCATAAATGCATGGAACTAGCCATACCCAACAGAACCAAGATGATCTCCTCCAAAAAAAGGAAGACAATCTGGTGGTCCATTAATTAATAAACTCTACAACAGAAGGAAGAAACTGCTGCAGAAAAAGGTGAAGTCCCAAGACTGGAAAAACTCCCTTATTAGCCTCAACAAAAAGTTGAGATTCCTCATAAAATCTTCTAAAGCCAGCTATGAAGACAGAATTGTGGCAGACACTAAAAATAATCACAAAACCTTTTATAGTTATATCAAGAACCTCCACATCAATACTCAGATTTGCTCTGAGTTGTTGCACAATGGTACCTCCTATACTGAGCAAACAAATATTGCCAACATACCGGCCGACAGATTCGGTGCCAACTTTACCCCTCTCTCTCCCTCTAAAGGATCAATCACAATACCAGAAGAATTCCAGGCACCCAGCATTACTGCAGCACAGGTTAAAACTGCATTGTCCAAGGCCAAGAATACAGCTTCCATGGGACCTGGCAATATCCCTGGCTGTGTTCTGCATGAACTACAAAGTGAACTGGCACCACATCTGTGTGCCTTATTCAGTCACAGCCTCAACTCAGGCTTTGTCCCTACTGAATGGCACACTGCTACAGTCATCCCTCTCCATAAAGGGGGAGCGACTACAGACCCCTGGAATTATCGCCCCATCAGCCTGATGAGTCTGATATGTAAAGCTATGGAGTGCATCATCATGGACCTGATTAACAAAGATATAGGAAATCTCCAAACACTAGTCCCCATGCAGTTTGGCTTTGTGAAAGGCAGATCATGCCTTGCCAACCTGGTTGACTTCTTTGAGTCAGTGCCCAGGGTTATGGATGAAGGTAAGGCAGTGCATACAGTCTACCTTGATCTGGCCAAGGCCTTTGATATCATTCCTCACTCGGGAATTATTGATAAACTCATCAAACTAGGCATCAACCCCTATATCACTAGGAGGGTTGCAAATTGGCTCACAGATAGAACACAGTGTGAAAGTAGTAGACTCCAAGTCAGACTGCCAACCAGTCATGAGTGAAATCCCATAGGGATTGGTCCTGGGTCCTCTCCTGTTCGGCATCTACTTCTCTGAAGTCCAGGCCAACACAAAGGGACTCTGGCTGACCAAGTTTGCAAATGACTGCAAGCTGGGAGCCATTATTACTCCCCAAGTGATGCAGACTTCCTACAGAAAGGCCTCACTGAGACCAATGACTGGTGTCGAAACTATGGCCTTAAGCTTAATGCCAAAAAATGTGTCGTCATCCCCTTTGGTAAAAACTCAGTTCCAACTAATTACCACATCAATGGGAGCCCACTGAACATTGAAGGTGTTATAAGAGATCTGGGGATGCAGGTTGACAGCAACCTCCCTTTGACCACCACATTGCCACTGTGGTCAGAAAGTCCTTCTATGTGCACATCTCATTACCAAGGGTTTTGCATCCAGGAAGAAAGAGGTCATCATCTCTCTCTACTTCCCTCATTAGACCAATCATTGAGTATAATGCCCCATTTGGCATGTACCTCACTAGACACCTGCAACAGCTGGAGAGGCCACAGAAGTACTTCATGAAAAGGATCCTAGGCATTAAACACATGTCCGACATGGAGAGAGTCAAAAGACTCCAGCTAGCCTCTATATCATATCGCCTACTTAGAGGGGATCTCTACTTGACTTACAAAGCCATGTCTGACCAAGCTCTGATAGAAATGCTACATCTAAAGAAATCCCAGTCCTTCCACACCACATGTCCAGAGACCTCAACCTCATTACCACAATTAACAGAACATGCTGGAGGGACAGGTTCCTCACCCAGAGACCGCCCATGCTTTGGAATAGACTTCCCATACATGTCAAGCAGAGCACCTCACTTTTCCCTCTTCAAAAGAAATCTTGATGAGTGGATGGGTAATAGAAAGTTCAGCCCGGGGATCACTCCAGTGGCTCAACTTGATAGAGGCACTGGGAACTAACGTCGGATGGCACGATGCCAGAGGACTTCTATAGGTTAGGTTTGTAAAGGCTCCAGGCTGATTAGCCTAGTAAACACCTATGAACCTATGAACTGACAAATCATTACTCTGCATAACAAAACCTAACAACAATGCAGGATACTCCCTGTATTCACATTGCATTACTAATCGTTGCAATAACATCTCACAACACTTAAGAACAGTCTGCAACCTGTAAGACTTTACATGCAAACTAAAGCAATGCCTGATTGTTAAATGGCTCTGTATCTGCAGCCCCCATGGTTAACCTGGTACTAATATAGTTACATGAATTCATGCCATAGCTCTCTGCACCACATGCTTAACGTACTATTATCACAATCATACCCCAATAATCTCATCTCTTTAACTTGCTTGAGCCTCCTCCCCTCCCTCCTTACTTTGGGAAGCTCCCTTTATCTTATCTTCTTATGGCCAGATTTTGAATGTCTTTATTGTAACATATAGTCTTATGTAAAGCCTGACAATCTGGGCTTACTAATGATATATTCCACTACATATACCTCCCTGTATTAAAAAATATATATGCATTCATATATAACCCACTTAACTGTCATTCCCTGTATTAAAAAAGTAGTCATATACAACCCATGTAAATGTTATTTTTAATTGAAACTGTTTTTAAATCATGTAACCGATGTCAGTGATGTCTGAATAATGGAATGATTGCTCATGAATGAACCTGACTGTACATGATAAAGCAATCAAAATTAAGTCTGATGTCTATATAATGGAGCTTTTCTCCATGGCCCTCCACTGAAAAAGGGCACTGCTCAGTCAGACTTTCCCTGGAAACAAATTCCAATAAATAAATAAATAGATAAATAGATAAATAAATAAATAAATAAATAAATAAATAAATAAATCTTGAAGTGCATTATGTGAACAGCTTGCAGCCCTTTACCTGGCAACCTTAGAGGCCTCGCAGAAGCATAGGGCATTTGGAACATTTGCAAATAGACATGCAGATTATGTAGTGTATTGAAAGTAACAGCATTATAACCTTAGGCTTAACTTTAATAACCAATGCAGATCCCGCAGCATAGGGCATTATATGATAGGAGTGTCAATCTCAAAAAACACCTAGGCAAAGAATTCTACACCTGCTGTAGTTATGCTAGGTCACTATTAGAAAGGTCAAGGTAGAGTGCATTGCAGTAAAAAAGACAGGGAAAACAAGAAGATGAAGTAGTGTCACAAAGCCTGAATACTTGAGTTATGAAATACTCTTCAGATGTAATGGATGAAGCCTGGCCCTTAAATCACAGCTTGCTGTCAGGACTAATATTCAACTCTTACACTGACAATGTAATCTCAAATTGATTCCATCCATAAAAATAAGAAGGGGAAGGACAGAGACATGTAAATGTTAGACAGCAAACTATCTGAGCATGGTGGAAGTAAATACGTAATGAGTTTGAAGGAGCTCTGTCAAGATGCCAAGTGTTAAAATCTGAGAATAAATACAGCAGGGCCAAGATAAAATATAACTGTGTATCTCTCACTATAAGGATGTCAGTAACGATCCTATTTAGTATTGTCTCAGTGTTCTTCCTCTGCTTTAATTAATACTAGACATACAAGGGTTAGATAGGTTGAGGGATGTTAAATAAGTATACAGCTGCATGCACACCATTTTCTGAATAACTTTATTGATAAAAGGAAGCCCAGAGATCAATAAGTAGTTTTCCAAACCGCTCATATTCAAAGATGGTTTCTTGACAACAGGGGATTCAAGGCCTATTGTAGGCTGGAAAAATCCATTTTCAGAGAGGACTGAACAGTATTTTATTTATTTATTGATTAACGTTTTGTTGACTAGTTTAGCCTTACTTGACAGAGCCTATTTTCAGAGGTAACCTGGGAATAGACAAATACATGATATGAAATACAAGTTATATATAACAAAATAAAAGGCAGTTGTATGAAAAGGAGTATATTGCTGTCCATTGTCTAAAACTCCATAGTGCTGATAGGTGGGTGGTTGTCATGTCATTAAAGAAAGAATAGCATAGTAATGTATATGTCTTATGGACAAGGAAGGCAATGTTGTTGCTACAAAATTATGTCTTCGCTTTAAATATTAGTTCGAATTTAATAAACCCTACATGGAACGATTCTCCGTGTAGGAATAGTGTAGTGGCCCAAACACGGAACATGGCCACTGAGCGATCCAGGAAACAGGGCTAAGGGGTGTGCATGAATGTACGGACATCGTGTGGACACAAAGGTGTCCGTGGAATGCAAATCACCTCATAGGCTGGTGAAAACCATGCAAATCGGGTGATTCAGCAAGCAGAAAGACACCAGTGTAGGTGTCATGGCAGCATAAGAAATATACATGGTTACAAACCATGTACCGGAGTATAAATTTTAAACAGGGGCTGTAAAAAAAACCCAGAAAGGCTGTATAGTGTGCAGTGGGCATGCAAATGGCCAAAACTATGGCTAGTGAGTTAAAAAAGCAATGCAAATTATGAAAAATAAGTTATTTTTTTAAAGACATATTTTACATTTAAGTGGCACACAGCGACGTGCAAGCATGCAGTTTTGTAAAAATAAAAATAAAAACTGTAAAATATGACAGTTATACATATGCAAAAGTATTGCATTATAGTGCCCAGCATGCAGAGTCATACAATGCCAGGTTACAGTGGTTGCAAATGACAGAGGTCCTGGTGCAGTGCAGTATCCAGGGTATATGCAATTAGGTGTATGTAAATGAGCTGGGTTATTGAATAGCAAAATGGGCCACCATGTCCATAGGTAATAACCGTGGTAGAGCTAGAATTTTGCTGGTGTAGGCAGAACAAATAGTTAACATCAAAAGGGGGTGTGTCATGGCATGTGTAAGTGGACTGGAGCTTAGCGGTACCTGTTTTCACTCAGCTAAGCATAGCTAAGCAGGGGGAGCATGTCTGTGGCTGCTAAGCTGTGCTTAGCCCCGTGGTTCATGTTTTAGCTGGCTAATGAAAAGCTAAACATGCCTGTGTACAGGGGAGGGTCCAAACTGCTGAGCAATGTTTACACTAGCTCTGCAGGTTTGAGTGGTGTGCCACATTGCTTAGCAGCAGAAGAAATAAAAAAATGAATAAATAAATAAATAAAAGGAAATAGCCTGGGAAAGCCAATCAAGTATAAATGACTGATGAGCCCTGTTCAACAGACACTGGCTATTCAACCCCCCAGTGATATACCTATCAGGTGCAATGCAGCATAATGAGCCAATCA
Organism: Protopterus annectens; assembly: GCF_019279795.1. NCBI lineage: Eukaryota > Metazoa > Chordata > Ceratodontiformes > Protopteridae > Protopterus > Protopterus annectens. The sequence continues at coordinate 57,691,686 of NC_056731.1, forward strand.
CGCAGGCTGCAACTGCAGTACACCAGTATAAAGTATGCATACACCCAACAATCTGATTTTCCCATATACTCTGCACCATTGGAGTACACACTTGGGAATTTTAACTGACAAAATGCTAGGGGCTGCTGCTGCTCTGCTACATCTGTATGTGCTAGAGGCTGAGGTCAATGCTGGTGCTGATGCTGACAGCAGGCCTAGACTGAGAAGGAGAAGAGTGTTCAGGCCAAGGATAACCTTTCAGGGGCTACATGAGCTGACGATAGTAGAGCACTACAGGGTGGACAGGGACATACTGCAGGAACTCACCGAGCACTGCCACCTTGATCTCAGTCCCAGAGCTAACAGAGAGGAACCCATCCCAGTGGAAACAAAGGTATGTGTAGCCTTAAGAATACTATCTACAAGTACTTTCCAAAGACCTACTGGGGACATGTTGGGGGTCTCACAGGCATCCGCATCCAGGCTACTCCACCAGTTCCTGGATGTCATGTTAACACATGCCAGTGAGCACATTTATTTACCCTGCACCCCTGAGGAGAGGATCAGCAATATGCATCTCTTCCACCATGTAGCACACTACCAAGAGGTACTGGGTGCCATAGACTGCACTCATGTGCACATCAAAGCACCACCTGCTGAGGAGGGTAGAGTCTACATAAACCATAAGGGGTATCACTCCATCAACTGCCAGGTTGTGTGCAATTATCATAAATCTGTGTGCTGGCAGCCCTGACAGTTATCATGACTCCTACATCTGGCACGCATCAGATCTGTACCAGACATTTGCCGGGGGGAACATCCTGTATGGTCATCTACTGGGGGATGCTGGCTATACATTGGAATGTGGATGATGACACCCATCAGAAATGCACACACACACACCAACTGAAGAATGCCGTAATGAAGCACACGCACAAACTAGGAACATAATAGAGCATGTGTTTGGGCTGCTCAAGTCACGGTTTCACTGCCTTGATATATCTGGTGGAGCCCTGCTGTACTCTCCAGCCAGATGTGCACATATGCTCATAGTATGTGCCATGCTACACAATATGATCCTGTGGAAACAGCTGCAGCAGGAACATCACAGGGAAGGGACTTACAGCCCCCCACCACTACCAAGATCCCCACAGGCACAAGGGGACTCAGAGGAGGAACACCCTGAGCCTGTCCCTGTAGGCAGACGTAGGCGTGCCCAGTACACCCTAGCCTTGGCAAAGAGATAATGCATAGCACATGCACTGACAACCTAGGGATCCAGGGACTCACACCTCACTCTGACTCACATACATAGTAAAAAGGAAGCCAACCACACCACACTACCTGTACCTTACCATGTATAGGCTGTTTACTGCTTGTATCTGACATAATCAACCCTGAAGCACTGTCCAATCAACTGCTGCAGGCACAAGGTAAGTCACTCTTTTTAGCAACAAATGAATGGAGTAATAGACTGTGGTAGCATATGTATGGTATTTCTGCATGTATGCAAGGGAATGGAGTGGGCTATAGAGATAGCAGCAGACAACTGACAGCTATGTGGGACAACAGGGACTCTCTGCCAAGTACTGGCTGCACCAAAATATGCAGTAAGCCCCAAGCCAGCAAAACCCACTGCACTATGTGAGGGACTTACAAACAGAGTGGTCATAGGACAGATGCATAAATGTCAATGTCGGAGTTCCCTACATACCTTTCAACCTCTTAGAGCAAGAAATCTGTACAAAGCCATAAAGAAAAGTGGGACAAAGGCCAAAAAGGAGTGACAATTGTTAAATATTGCACTTATAAATGTAGAAAGTGGCTAGAATAACAGGTTTTGCATTAGCATAAATTTTCTGAAGGGTATGAAGTCTGAAGCTCAAATGTCTGTCATTATTTTCTAACTTTAGTCTGTAATGATTTGCTAGTAATTTGACAGAAAACCACAATTTTATGAAAAAGGGACCCAAAATATGAGGCAAACATCTGGTCATTCTAGAAAAATCTGTACATTTGAGAGGTATGGTCCCCTGTCCCCGACACACCTGTGTTTCCATACAACTGCAATAACATATATGTTTGTAAGGTAATAGCAGCAGACCACACATTCCCAGGGCTGTTCCAATCAACTTGCTAACATGTTCCATTTCCACGATATGCAGGGATCAATGTGCTATGTATGTCTGTGGTTAATAGTGTCAGGACTTACACTGCACTGACTGCTGGCTGTAATGGCTTAGTGGACTAAGTACATTACTGTGGTTGATAGGGTCCGTGGTTTGAAATTGGCTGCACCTACTATTTTACATGTGAGCTACACCTATGGTAGGAGTTCTACAGATTGTCCAGATGTCAGTATTTGTTACTGCAGGAAAGCTGGACAAAGCCAGAGACAATGGAGGAACAGGGGGCTACAGATATGGACAGTAAACAGATCTGAGTAACTCAGATGGAGCCTAGTAGAACAGCAGGTTGTGACAAGTCAGTGTAGTGCCAGGATATAAAGGCTGCAATGTAACTGTGTTAGTACTGATAACAAGTCAATGGGCACCATCCATACCCATGAATAACAGGGTTTCCTAGAATGTCCACATGTATGCCTTGTATATCTGTTCCGTTTGTCATAACATTGCATTTGTTGGGCAAACTATTGGCAACCAATAAAGGTTGATGGGAAAACATAAATGACAGATAAAACCAGTCTACCAACTGTCTACGTTTGTAACAGCAATATTAAGATCCTGTCCCCATGTTTGGGCCTGTGTCCTACTGTTATATATGGCCCTCTCCAGATGTCTGGCTGCAACAATTTGAGAGGTATGGTCAACATGTAGCCTTATAATTACAGGGCAACACAAACCATCTCAGGAACACAGCAGATGTATGGGGCACAATGCTGGACAACCTGCAAAACAGGTACAGTCAGAGGTGTGAAGTCTGTAACCCTGTGTGTGGTGTTATATCTTCTTCCCCAGTCACAGCATACCTACAACTACACACAGCAACAACTGTGGCCAAAGCCTGGAACTGGAGCAAGCAGGACAAATGCCCACATATAAGGGGAAGGAGGAACCACTGGCCAGACAAATGTAGAATGTGCAGACTACAACAATTTGTGTGGTAGCATGGGTTCCCTGCAGTGTATGGAGTCCATAGCTAAATGTCTGCCAGTGGTTCCTCACATTAATCCATATAGATCTGCCACTGACATACCAGGAAATCACAGTACTATGTAAAATGGAGTCTACTTTAATTAAATAAAAGTGGAATCCATCGAATACGAATCCGTTGACACGTAAACAGCGAAACACGGAAACATCGAACGCACTAAATAGCAAAATCGGAAATATCGAATTGTCATAGTTGGCCCGTCTGCGGTATAGCTCCGTAAGGTAAGTGTGCGATAGTTACGGACCTTAGGGTTAGGGTGCGGGTTAAGGTAAGTGCATAGATAGGTAATATATGTAAGGTTTAGTGTAGGGTTTTGTTAAGTGTATGTGTGTGGAATATTTACTTTGTGTGGGTATAGTTCTGTAGGGTAGGTGTGCGGTAGTTATGGACCTTAGGGTTAGGGAGGGGTTAAGGGTAGTGCATAGATAGCTGTGTATGTGGGGTTTAGTGTAGGGTTACAAGTGGGGTTTTGGTGCATTAATTTAGGGTTAGTAGTAGGGTTTTCATTAGTGTATGTATGTGTTTTTTGTTGTTGTGTTTGCGTAGGTAGTATGTTACGGGCGGTGGGGTTGGCTGACTATTGCGGTTTCGATGTTTAAATTTCGTGGTTTTGCGTGTTCAACGTTATCGTGTTTCGCTGTTTATGTGTCGACGGATTCGTATTCTACGGATTCCGCTTTTGTTTAATTAAAGTAGACCTGTAAAATGTACCACAGATATTATATAAAACTCTGCTCAGTCCAATACACTCTGTACCCACCCTACATATGGCTCAGTTAATAAGGATAGCACACAGCCAGGAGATTGCTCAGGCAGTATATCATTGAGGTGCTGGACTGTTTAAACAGGTCCATCAGCCAATTGGTTGTACCACACAAAATCCTGGATTGGAATACAGGTTGGTCTGGCCTGGAGTCCCACTGTTAGTATTGATGGTCATACTGGGCATGCTCCTACACTTAGCTAATTTCAGCAAATATCTGAACCCACATCTGACTATAGAACTGTGATGTCCATATATGTCTATGCATACAGATAGCCATGGACACCTTGACTGTCTCTCCCCACCCCCATCAGACATTATTATCCTCATCTATCCATATGTGGCACATATAACATATATCTGGATCTGTTGAGTGTGATATACATATGCATATATAGGTAACATATACAAATATATTTATTTATTTATTTTTTATTTATTTTACATTTGTTGACTGGGATAGTCTAGCTGGATACATGTCCATTTTCAGTAGAGGCCCGGGGAGAAAAGCTCCAAGAAATCATGCAAAGTTAATATAGAAGTTATGACAGATATTATAAAAACAGCAATTGTTACATAAAAACATTAATGTGTTTTTTTTTCACACAAGAAGTACAAATTATAATACTCATAGTGATTTTGTGAGAAGGTACAATATACATATATACATAAATTTTATATGCAATGATATAGTATATTGAAACATAAAGGGAAGATAATAAAGGATATAGGGTGAGAATTAGTGAATAGGAAAAGAGTTAGTCAGGGTTAGTATAGGAGCATAGCCAGTGTTTATTGAGATATAGTTTTAGATTCCTTTTAAAAAGTGAGAGAGAAGACTGGGATTTGATTTCAGAGGGTAATTTATTCCATATTTTTCCAACAGAGTTAGAGAACAAGGAGTCACCTGCTGAGTTGTTGGGTTTGATAGTATTGATCAGTAGTTTGTTTGAGGAGTGTAGATTTTTGAGATTATTATAAGGTGTAATGAGGCTAGAGAGTATTGGAGTGTTGCTGGGTTGATACAGGGTCTTGTGGGCTATTGTGAGCTGGTGAAATTGGAGCTGGTTAAGGAATTCTAGCCAGTCTAGTTGTCTTAGATTCAAACAGTGATGGGTTCTAAAAGGAGAGCCTGTAGCAAATCTAGCAATGTTATTATAGGATGTTGCTAGTTTGTTGAGGTTGTTTTTAGAGAGATTGGTGTATATAGGAGAAGCATAGAGTAGAGTAGAGATTAGGTGAGTTCTGGCTATAGCGATCCTAGCTATTGGTGTAAGATAGGGTTTAATTCTGTAAAGGGATCCTAGTTTTTTGTTAACTAATTTTATTGTGGTGTTTATGTGAGTATCAAAGTTGAGATTGTTGTCTATTGTTATTCCTAACAGTTTAGTGGTTGGGTCAGGAGAAATAAGAGTACTGTTGTTGGAAGTGAGAGTGAAATGTAAAGAGTTTTCTTGGGGTTTAGGAGGAGGCAGCAGTGTGAGAACCACTGTTCTACAGTGTTGAAAGCTTTTTGGGTAAGAGACTGAAGTTCAGTTTGAGAGGTGGCTGAACAGATTATAGCAGAGTCATCTGCATATTGAATGCAGGTGGAGTATGGAATAGCTGATTGCAGGTCATTGATATAAATGGAAAATAGGAGTGGGCCTAATATGGAGCCCTGTGGGACCCCGAGGGAGATAGAAAGGTGATTAGATGGTTTATTTTGCCAGAGTACAGCCTGCTGTCGGTTTTCTAGGTAAGATGTGAACCAATTCATAGATAGAGGACCAAGTGAAAGAGAATTCAGTATGTGTAGAAGTAGTTGGTGATTAACCATGTCAAAAGCTTTAGATAAGTCAATGAAGACTGTAGATGAAAGAATATTTTTGTTGCGGTTATTGTTGATGCAGTTTGTGAAGGATAACAGGGCAGTGGTGTTACTGTGGAATGGTCTGAATCCATGTTGACAGTTGGCAAGTAGGTTGTTATGGAGAAGGTGGTTAAGTAGTTGTTTATGGATGCAATTTTCCATAATTTTTGCAATAGGGGATAGCAGAGCTATGGGACGAAAGTTAGAAAAGTCGTTGGAGTTCCCCCCTTTATGTAGTGGGATGATATAAGAAATTTTCCAGATAGATGGGATAGTTCCTTCACTTATGGATCTATTTATCAGAATGGAAATGGGATAGGCAATGGCTTTAGCTCCTTTTTGCAGGAATTCTGCTGGGAGTTTGTCAGCTGATGGGGTGGTAGGTTTTAATTTTTGGAGAAGGGAGGAAATAAAGGAAGTAGACACTGGTTGTAAATGAAATAATGGGGGTAGGTTTGAAGAAGAAGTAGTCAGATTTGAGGTATCAGGAGATAGGTGGCTGGCAAGAGTTTGGATGGTGTCTGTGAAAAAAGAATTAAAGGCATTAGCTGTTTGTGTGGGATTCTCAGGGTTTGAGCCTTGTGGGTTGGGTGTGATAGATTGACCTGGGAATAGAAGATTGTTAATACTAGTCCAAATTTTTCTAGGTTCCTTGTGTGAGGTTTGCTGTAATTGGAGATAAAAGTTCTTTTTGTCTAACAGGATGGCTTTTTTTGTAATATTTCTATGTTCTCTAAAGGTTTGGTGGTCTGTTGGATTCTTAGTAGTACGCCATTTTGCCCAGGATTTGTTTCTGAGAAGGATTATTTGCCTAGTATTGTTAGAGAGCCAAGGGGCTGGTTTAGCTTTGGTTCTAATAGAGCGAGTTGGTGCGTGGTGGTCTAGGATGGCTAAGAATGTGGAATTGAAGTACTCTACTGCTTCATTTAGAGGGAGAGATTTTAATGGTGACCAATTACATTGTTTCAGTTCTGTTTGGAAAAGGTCTGGGTTAAATTGCTTTTTGGAGCATACTGTTCTGAAAGTGTTAGGGAGAGTTAGGTTGGTTTTATGTCTGATAATGTAAGTTAGTGAATGGTCAATTAGGTCATCTGGAAGGGTACCTGCTATGTATGTTTGATGAGGAGTATTAGTAAGTATCCAGTCCAAGGTACTTTCTTTGTTGTTGAGTTTATTAGTTCTGGTAGGGCAGTTAATAAGTTGTGAGAAGCCATATAGGTTAATATGGGTGGTGGGGTTTGTACTATTACAGGAATTCCAATCAATATTAAAGTCCCCTAGGACTATGGTTTCTTGTGGGAGATTAATAGAAAGCCAGTTAAGGATGTACTCAAGTGTATTAATGTTATTTCCTGGGGGAAGATATATACAGATGATATTTATGGCTTTACATGTGTTGACCTGATGTTTGGAGATAATTATTTCTGCACTATTGACCAAAGGTAGGTTAAGATTTATAGTGCTGACTTGTAGCTCTGCTTTATAGAGGATTGCTACCCATCCTCCCTTTTTGGTTGTACGGTCAAGTCTAATGATATTGTAACCAGGTGGGGTAATTTCATTGTCTTTAATGGTAGGTTTTAGCCATGTTTCTGATAAACATAGGATGTCAAATAGGTGGACATCTAGGAGGGCATGAACATGAGCAATTTTATTGCAAATACTACATATATTAAGGTGTGCTATAGAGAGTGAGTTGGAAGGTTTGGTAGGTGATAGGGTACTAGTTTTGTCTTGGTTGTGGTTTACAGTGGTAAGGGTATAGTTTGGGCCAGGGTTGGGATGAACGTCCCCATCCAATAATTATACATTTAACGAGAAACAGAGATGGGGGAGAGAGACAGAGACAGAGACGGGGGAGAGAGAGACAGACAGACAGAGAGAGAGAGAGAGAGAGAGAGAGAGACCTTGAAAGGCATAGAGTGATGTAGTGCTGCATCCACTTGTACACCGATAGTAACAAGTGGCACATGCAAATAGTATGGTGAGCTCCATTGTGTCATAGTAGTTAGGTAGGGGTTGTAATCTCACATCACCTACCTTGTGTGTGTGTGCTTCTGTATCTATTACACATACAGCAGAATACAGGAGCCCAACAGGCCTATGTCTTTGTAATGGTCACCCATTTTATGGCCTTGTGACTAGTGTCCTCCACAACAGTGGCCTACCTGCCAACAGCTACTGATGTCATCCACCCCAACAGCAATGCAGACATTCTCCAAACACATAAGCTCCATGGTGCATGCGATAACTACAAAGCACTATAGTATAAACTGCCAGATAGGTAGTGGTTTTAATCCCAACAACGGCAACTCAGTGAGTGTGTGTGTGTTTAAGTATATCCCCTTGTGGCTGTGTGTATTTCTTGCCTATGTGTGTGCAGTGCCACTATGTTTTATGGCCTGTTCTACCCTGTTAACCCCTCCAATTCACTACTTTACAGGGCCTTTAGATGTGATCCACCTTAGATGCACCATTGGACACTTTCCAGGCATATAAGCTCCATGGTGCATGCGATAAGTATTTAGTACTATAGTCTACACAGATAGTTAGTGGTTCTAATCCCAACAACGGCAACTCAGTGAGTGTGTGTGTGTTTAAGTATATCCCCTTGTGGCTGTGTGTATTTCCTGCCTATGTATATGCAGTGCCACTACATTTTAAGGCCTGTTCTACCCTGTTAACCCCCCCCCCCAATGCACTACTTTACAGGGCCTGTAGATGTCATCCACCTTAGATGCACCACTGGACACTTTCCAGGCATATAAGCTCCATGGCGCATGCGATACATATGTAGTACTATAGTCCAGACAGTTAGATAGGTAGTGGTTCTAATCCCAACTACGGCAACTCAGTGTGTGTGTGTGTGTGTGTGTGTGTGTGTGTGTGTGTGTGTGTGTGTGTGTGTGTGTGTGTAAGTATATCCCCTTGTGGCTGTGTGTATTTCCTGCTTATGTGTGTGCAATGCCACTACATTTTGAGGATGTTCCATCCTGTTACCCCCATTGCATTTCTTTACAGTGCCTGTTGATATCATCCACCTTAGATGCACTGCTGGACACTCTCCAGGAAAGTAAGCTCTGTGGTGCATGCGATAAGTACGTAGCACTGTAGTACAAACAACTAAATAGGTAGGGGTTCTAATCTCAATACTAGCAACTGGATGAGTGTATGTGTCTGTGTAAGCATATCCCCTGTAGCAGCATGGCTGTCTTGCCTGTCAGTGTGTGTGTGTGTGTGTGTGTGTGTGTGTGTGTGTGTGTGTGTGTGTGTGTGTGTGTGTAATGGTTATACATTTTGTGGGCCTGTTCCACCCTGTTACCACCCCACTGGCAACCTATTCAGGGCCTACTGATGTAATCTAACTTAGCAGCACATTTAGACATTTTCTAACACAATAGCACTGTGGTGCATGCAGTACGTATGTTGGTCTGTAATGTACATAACTAGATAGGTAGGGGGTTCTAATCTCAAATGTAGCAACTCTATGATTGTATGTGCTTTTGAATGCATATCCCCCTGCAGCAGAGTGTTTGTCAGTTATACCATTTTAAGGGCCTGTGCAAGCCTGTTAACCCCCCCATTGGCAATCACCTACAGATGTTATCCACCTAAATAGTAGTGGCAGACACTGCAAAAACATATAAGCTCTGTGGTGCATATGATACGTATATAACACTATCATATGTAAAACTAGGCAGGTTGGGGTTCTACTGTCAACAGGGGCAGTTCATGAGTGGGTGTGTGTGTATGTATGTATATTCCCTTGCAGCATTGTGACTGTGTTAGGGTCACAAACATACCTCTTAACCCCTTAGAGAAAGGCATCCAGATAAAACCATATAGAAAAGTGGGACAAATGCCAAAAATTAGGGTCAGTCTTTAAATATTGTTCTTACAAACATCAAAAGTAGATAGCATAACAGGCTATGCATCAGCATGCATTTTCTATAGGGTATGAAGTCTGAAATTAAAATATCTGTCATTATTGTCTAACGTCAAGTCTTTAATCATGTGTCACTACTTTGCCAGAATATCACAGTGTTATGACAGACAGACCGACCTAAAATATGTGGCAAATGTCAGGACATTCTGCAGAAATCTGTACAGGTGAGAGGTATAGCCACCACCTGTCCCACCCTACAGGTTGCAGTCCATGTTTGGTCAGGTGTGACCTTTGAAAACAACTCAAGCAATACAGAGGTCCTAGAGTGTAGGACAACAAATATTTCCTAAAGCTGTGTAATAGTTGCATAAAGCAGTTATGTAACATCAGAAGCACCTTAACGTAATGACACATAGCATAAGCTATGGAAATGTGACTTAAAGAAGCTATTATACTGGAAAACTAAGAGAACTCCTGTCCATTGCACTTGCCGTGGGTATGGTTTGTCCTGCCAACTCTCATGATACTACAAAAACTGCCCTACATTGGACATTTGATAAGGTGGCAATCCTACTCTGTGTTGCCCATGTGTGTGCAATATGTAGAGATCTGGAGTCCCTGTCAGTAGCTGCTGTCCCCAATGACCCACATGAATCTAGACATGAATGCTAACTGCCACCACCCACATTTGTAGGTACTGCCTAAGACTGTGGCAACTGTAAGTAGTGTGCCATCTGTCATCAACCTACCAACTGATGTTAACTCACTACATCCAGTATGGAATGGTGCCAAGGTCCTGGTGTCAACTTGAATGCAGAAACAGTACCATCACACCATATGGCAAGGACATGACCCCACTATTTACCACATCAATGCAAGCCCATAAACACACAACCTGCGTTGAGAGACCTGGGTAGTTAGGTTGATAATACTATTGCATTCAGCCATCAAGTAGTGGCACTGGTCAGAAAAGGCTTGTACGTGATTCACCACATAGGTAAAGGGAGTGCATCCAGACTAAAGGTGGACATTACCTCAGTCATTACAACAATAATTTAGTACCATGGCCTGTTTGGTATGTACCTATCCAGACATCTGCAGCAAATGGAAAGGCCATAGTAATACCCAGAAAGGTAATCCATGGCCTACAACACCTGTTCCAGGCAGACAGCCTTGAATCAGTAGTGGTCCACTTGGTACTGGACAGTTTGTCCACAGGTGGGCTGTGGCATGCCTAGATGGCAATGTTGTGCCCAGCCATTAAACAGTAGTCCCATATATGTGAGTCTACGTTCTCGCACATTACCAGCATGACAGGTCTGAATCTGATATGTGGCATCAACAAAACCTGCTGGAGAGACAGGTTTGCCTCCCAGAGGCTGCCCTGTCACAGGAATGCACTTCCCAGACATGTCAAATAGAGCACCATCCAGACCCTCATCAAGTGCAGCCATGATGAGTGGATGGGAAACCACAAATCTGTCCCAGGGGTCGCACCTGTGTCCCTCAATGACAGGGGCAACAGGTGGTGATTGATGATTCTGTTGGGAATAACTTAATGGCTAGGCTTGTAAGGGACCCAGGCCATTACTGTAGTAACCTTCTATGATCCTACGAACCTGTGATCCAACAGAACTCCCAGGTGACATGTATCAAGAGTAGCATACTGTGTCAAGTGGTATGCATGCAAGATCACGCTGTCAACCCCCATTGTCCCTCACACACTGTTCTACACATATGCACCTAGGTAACCATGCACATATACAGCCGTACCTTGCCAATGTCACATTTCTGTGTTGCCACTATGCCATCCTGATCTGCTGTATTGGCAGCAGGTCCCCATGATGTACACACACAGACACCTGCAACAGAAACAGAATAAGGTCTGGAAGACAACAGTCACTCTGAAAGAGTAACAGCAATACAGCATCATGGCACAATGGTACATACACTTTCATGTGTACTCATGACAATTGACAGCAGACAGCACCTTACAGGGCATAACAGTACTGGACTACAAGCTGCCATTAACTGTACTATATTCATCCTGTGCATCAGACACATATTAGTATTTCCCTGCATCAATGGTATAGATGACAGGGATGTGGCACAGGCATCATCACATGCACAGGGTGCGGTGTGGGGTTGCCAAAGACCTACTCTGTGCCACGCAGCTGACATCATGTGTGTGTGTCTGGCAGGGTGCTGGTCAGCTGGGCCATGGGGAGGAGATGTGTGTGTCTGGTGTTGACAGTGATGTATGAGTGTGTGCATGTACACAGTCAAGCCATGTGCTAGCCCTACATGAGAGCATGTTGGACAGCTGTGGAACATACATGGCAGAATGGGCAGTTCACCTTCTCTAGCCATGGACACGGGAACTGGTTCCACCAGGAGTGGCAGTGACACCACCATGCCCGGGGCCTGATGTGGTACTACTTGCTGATGTAAACTGGTGTCTGCTGGGTCTCTGTCCCTCTCAGGACCACCCAGGACCACATGCCCATGACCTGCCACATTGTGGTGTGGACAGCACTGTCCCCTTCGATAGAGCTGGTGGTACTGCTACTATGGGAGTGTGATTGTGCAAAGCCACATAAGCTCTCAGCTGATGTTGCTGACCTATGTCCATGTGTCTGATGCCCTACACCCACCATATTTTTAAGCACAGACATTGCACAGTTGAAGAGTGACAATGTCTCACCCCACCATCTATCCACTACATCAGCAAAATGACGTAAGGCATCACCATTTCTGTGGATGAAGTTATGCATGCCAGGCAGTGTGGCATCCATCTGGTGTACCATTCACAACGTGCATGTGCCTCCACGAGGGACCGAAACATGCATCAGGTGATATGTGCTGTGACACCTCTGATAGGTGCTGAATGCGCAGCAATCCTCCTTCGAGCCCTCCTGTCAATCTGCCTGTGTGGGACCTCACCAGCTCTCTGGCTATGGCTACTGTCTACAGTCACTGATGCCGTAGTCACTACACTCTCCTGTTCGTTGCCACCACCTTCTGACTGTCCAATATCTGTGGCTGCTGGGGACTGGGTATGTGTGGGCATACTGACTGTGTGCCGGGACATTGGGGGAGGAAGTGGGATGTCAACCAATGGGACAGATTCAGCCCTCAACAACCCCACCTGTGCCTCAATATGGCCACCATCATCATCATCAGAGTCCAATGAGCCACTGACATCAGGTTGTGAGGGGGACACACTCTAGCCCTCATGGTCATCTGTGAGGGGAAGACAACATGACTACATTAAGTCCTGTACTATAATGTCTGCTGATACACACGCACACACACACACACACACACACACACACACACACACACACACACACACACACACACACACACACACACACAGGTGAGGTGCCAGAAATGCATTATACAGCTCACACATTATGACTGATGCCATGCACAACACACAAGCAGACCACTATGGACACACACAAGACTGGCCCTTAATAACAGGCAGTGCAGTTGCATTCAGTTAATGTTGCTACTACTATACACCTGTGAGATAAGTGACATGTCAGTGTATGTGATGGACCTTCACCTAAAATACAGTGCACCTGTTTCCACAATAGTAATGCACCCCTTTATAGCAGACAGTCTACACCTTCACAAAAATGCCTGCTAATATGTTACAGCTCCTACAAATATGTTACTGTGATTACCGATGTAATGCACTGCAGTGAACCCCTCCACAAGTGAACTTGCAAGTATTGCAATATGGTTAAGCTTAACAGTTGCATCCACAGCAAACTGGCAGCCCATAACATGCCTATGGTATAGATAAGCCATAACAAAACAGTGCCATACTCACTGGCCACAGCATGATGGACCCTGGCCACACCAGAGGTACCTATGGATTTGTGGGGGAGAGGTATTGTCAGCAGACACAAATGTGACATTGGTGCAGGATAATATGTGCATATATCAATATGTACAGTACAAACTGTGATACTAACCACATTGCTGACATTCTCAATATGTGTGGACACGTGTGCATTACAACTCCCCCTCCCCACAAATGCAGATTGACCTAACATATGTGTACAAGTATGTAAAGGTTGCCACTATGAATTCTACAGTATTAACGTGATGACAACTGGATGCTTACCTGGACGCTCCTTGGCTATGGAAGCTGTGCCACCCACCTCCATGACATATGGTGCTATTGACTCTTGCGAGCTGGTGGCTAACCCAGGTTTGCCAGGAACCCTTCTGAGGCTGAGAGTGGTTGTTGTGTAGCAGGTCTTCCACTGGTGCCAGCATGGTCCCTGGCCACAGCTGTGGCCCTTTGACATGCATGATGCATCAGATCTGTTACCCAGTGTTGGACCTGCTCCTAGCTAATGTCATGCTGGCCCACATGATTAACCAATGACATAAGGTCTTCCCACAGTGCAGTGCATTCTTGCTGGTTATGGCAACTCCTTGACAACAGCACCTGCTGAAGGAGTCTCAGGGCATCAATTATGGTGGTGGTTTCAGCTTCTGAGAGAGGTAGATTCCTCCAGTGGTACATCCCACCTGAAAGACATGAAGAGGGGAACACATCACAGGACCACATACATTGCTCACCAATATGTACACACCATACACATACACATTTGCCACCACTATCCACCTCTAACTAACACATCATACCCGCCATCTATCCCACAGTATGTATGTGGCTATCAGCAACATAGTGGCAATACATCACGCATTGCCCTCCTGATCTTGATGTTTTCTGCTACTTGCTGCATGTCCTATAAGCTGTTCAAATGCATTGTCATGTTGCATGTTTTGCTGCTTGTTCATAGCCTGTCTACATTGTATGCAGTGGTGTCAGACTCCTACTGTTTTATTAAGCACCTGGAATGTAGGACCACCCCTTAGGTCTCCCTGGCCTTCCTTCCTCAGATTCTGAACTATATGACAGGACAATGTCCTACAGTTTCTCCTGCCAGACCTATTGATATGGGAATCCTGACACAGTGTAGCACTTGCCTCATGTACATGGATGGACAACCATCTACAAACACCAGCAAGGAACACACTGTGTGAGAGATGCATTAACATTAGGAACCTACAGTCCACGCTCTCTCCCTGTCAAGCACACATATCTACCTCCAAACAGGTTGTGAACACAATCAGTACACCTCACACACCACCCACACCTACAGAACACACACACACACACACACACACACACACACACACACACACACACACACACACACACACACACACACACACACACATATACAGAGATGCCCAACATACACATCCACAAACAAAGGATACCTCCGAGGCAAAGCCACATGTGAACACCACAGCCCTATACAGTACATACCACACATGGCCGCACATCTGTGCCCCACAGCCATGTAGGCATCACCACATGTCAAACATATTACAAATAGGAGACTGCATTGTGCGACACACCGATGTGCCTCTCAGCTGGCTGAATATGTGGATGGTCACAGTTACTTGTGTGTCAGGTGACAGAATCCACCATATTGCATATGCACTGCTGTCTCTCACCAACAGGCACTATCATGAGTCTGTCATAGCCCAGGTTGGCATGTCTGACCTGAGATGTACACCCTGGATTATATGCAGTGAGACATGAGTGAGCATACTGATTATGTGTCCCAGGCAGGTATGTCCATAGTCTTAAGCACCATTCTGCTGTCACCCAGACTGATGCCGCAATACATTCAGGAAATGATTGACCTTAACATGTGGCCTTTTATCCTGTGATATTCCAGGGGGTTCCAAAACCTGTGAGCCTGGGATGATATGGTCAACACCATGATGCTTTGACAGAGATGGCCTCCATCTGTCTCAGCTGGCCTTCAGACATCTAGCAATTGTTCTTGCCACCCCCATATTAACTTCATTAGGAAAACAGGTGAGGTTATCACTGCCAACATACAACTGTCAGCGCAGCGCACATTGAAGGCCATGCTGCTAAATGCTAGGAGTCTACACATGACTCTTCCCCAAACGCAAACATTCTTAACCCAGGGAAATGCTGATATCTGTGCAGTCACACACACACATCCTATCATACAGGCATACCCCAAAGTGTGGGTGGAAATGAAATGGGACATGTGATGTCAGTATAAATGAGACATATACACACCTCCACACTGTACAGGCAGTAAGATGCACAGGGGGCTCTGCAGGGGCAGTTACCATTGCCAACACACATATTCAAATCATAGCTACCTACTGGTCACCACATGTGACCAGGAAGCCCATTCTGTCTATATGGACCTCATCAACTATATTATGATTTGGGTTTGTACCCTGATCCTGGGTCACCTGAATGACCCAAACATACATTGGGAGATGTAGCCATGCCACCACACAAATTGCCAGAGAGCCATCAACAGTGGAATTACAAATACCTTGGTACAGCTAGGGGTTATCCCCACATGAGGTGAAGGTGTATTGAAATTGATATTGCACAACACAGGTTACCACTGCAGCATCCCTATAGTGTCATCCTCTGTGGCAAAGCAACCATCATGTGGTCACCTTTGCAGTCACCATCTCCCACAATTCCCATCTAGCTAGGGTCAGACATACATACACCTCCAACATGGAATACAGCCTCCTGAGGGGTAGTATACATAGCTTCACAGCCCCCAACCCTTCTGTAGGGACAGGCACCAATATCCACACATACATACAAGTGCTATATGTGTATTTGTATAGATGCATGGAGTCAGGTATACCTGACAGGACTACATCATACTGTGCAAGGATACAGACACCTGTCTGGTGGCCATTTGCAATACATAGGTGTCTATAACAGGGATAACATACTGCTGTCTGAGACAAAGTAGGAGCAGGTGCTTATTTTGGAGCAATGACTCCTTAGCGTGAACAAGTGAATGGGATCACTCCTGGAAACCTGCACAACAAACCCAGAGCCCACATTGTCAACATCCACTACAGGCAATCATCTCCTGTTCTGCACATATGTCTGCAACACCACAGGAAGAACTTGCATCTGCTCACCTGTGGTGATGAAGGACACCAGCTATACCAGTGCTGTAGGTATAGCATACCTGATGCCTGACAGAGTCAGGATAGACTTCACCCCCCTGTCCCCCCCATTAGTACATCAGGATGTCCACAGTACCTCCCCCTTCTCCTATATGTAGGGAACAGTTCACCACTGCCATGTGAAAGTCATGGCATACATCTGCCATGGGAGCCTATCACATGACAGGATGCAGCCTACATGACCCCAAGTATAACCTTGCAACACCAGAAGGCACTGTATTCAAAGGAGGCCTGATTATTGCCTTTGTCCCAGCTGTGTGAAAGGCCACCACTGTCACCCCTTTACATTAAGGTGTGGCATCCACCAATCTGTCACATTATACACCAATCAACCTAACTAAGGTGTTCTGCAAGGCCATAGCACAGTTTATAGTGAACCTCATTAATAAGGACATTGGTGACCTCCACACACACCATCATACACAGTTAGGCTTTGTGAAGGAAGGGATCATGTCTGTTACACTCTGTTGACCTCCTAGACACAGTCACCAAAGCCATGGATGGGGGAGGGGGTGACAGTGCACACTGCCTACCTTGACATGGACAAAGTATTTCACAGTATAACCCACTTGGCCATAATAGATATACACATCCAAGTATGCATCACATCATATGTTACCATAGGGGTAGCTCAGTGGCGTGCTGACATGACCCCACTAATCCACATAGGGGAATTCACCTCAAGCAGTTGACCCATAACTAGTGTCATAACCTGTTGTTCTGTGATTGGGCCTCTGTTATGTGTGATGTACACTTCTGAGGTGCAGGCCACAGCCATTGGCCTATGGCCAACTATGTCTGCAGATGACTGCATGCTGTGTGCTGTCACTGGACTCCTTACTGGTGTGGACATCTGCCTAGGATAGTCTCACGCAGATACATGACTGGTGCCAGAAACATGGCCTCAGGCCGCATACAAGGAAATGCACTGTCAACCCCTTTGGGGAGAGTGATGTCACCACATATTATCACAGTACTAACAACATCCAAGGCACGCAATCAGTCATGAAGAATCTGTGCACACAGGTTGATGACAGCATGACATTTCATCACCATGTTGCTTCTGTTGTATGGTAAACCTTCTACGTGGCCCACCTCATCCAGGGACATAGGGTCCTAACATCTTTGTATTTCCCACATACCTCTTAACTTCTTAGAGCAAAATATCTGGACAAAGCCTAAAATGATGGGGGGACAAATAGGGACAGATTTTAAATATTGCTCTTACAAACTTAGAAAGTTGATAGAATAATAGGTTTTGCATTAGCATGAATTAGTTGAAGGATGTGGAGTCTTAAACTCAAATGTTTGTCATTATTTAATTACTTCAATCCTCAGCTATTTGCCAGAAAAGTACAGATTTTAGGAAGAACACACCAAAAATAGGAGGCAAAAATCTGGACATTCTGTGAAAATCTGTACAGTTGAGAGGTATTTCCCCCCAGTAAGGCCCATTATTGTGTAAAATGCCCCATTCGTCATTCACCTCACATAGCACATGCAGCAGCTAGGGATATCACAGAGATTCCCTGCCAGGGAAGACTAGGACCTCAAACATCTACCATACACATATAGGCTACAAGCTCAACCCTCTGCCTGGTTACATACATACGCCTCAGAGGTGACCTCTGTCTGGCATGCAAGGCAATCATGGACTCAACATTGTTGGGACTGCTGCACAAGTGCAACTCAAGCTCCACTCTATTAACACACACACATTCCCTCAACCTGGTGTGTGACATCAACTGAGCTTGTTGACAGCTCAGATGTGTGTCTCACACAATCACCCTGCTGTGGAATGGTCACACTGTCCACATCAGGCAAGATAGCTATTTACAACTTTGCAGGCAGAATCTGGATTACTGGATGGTTATCTGCAGCTACACCCATGGGATACCACCTGTGTCAGGTGCTGCCTTGCATAAACATGGGCTAACATTTGGCCTAGGCATATGAGGGCTCAGGGCCCATAGCCTGGTAACTTAGTATGGTTCTAGGTATACCAGTTATGGCCTGTGTGCTGTGACACACTGTGTTGTTATGTGTCCACACCCATCACTGCCATCGACTGTGGTGTCCCCCCTATGTGCAACATTACAGTACTATGTCATACAGCCAACATCCAGCAAATAGGTAGTACTACAAGTGCATCTGGACATTCCAGCAACATCTGTGCTACACAATAACTGAGAGCAGTGCATATGTGATGTAGGGTTTCTTCCTCATAGGTGTCCAACATCTGCAGTACCCAGATGTTTGCAGAATGTCTACATGTGCCTGATATCTGTAGACCCCCTTCCAAACAAATGTGGATGTCTGGAAACCAGTTGGACAATATGTAATGGTTGTTCCGAGAGGGAATGTGTCTGTGACATGCTAGTCCTCTTGGAACAAATAATGGTACTTTCATATCTGGTACTGTATTCATTCCCTTACATCATATGTTCAATATGTACACACTGTTGCTGAGGGGGAGCCTGTGCCCCCCCACTACTACTGCCTATAACCTGCTATCCTGCTGCAGAGGGTCACCATGTATGCTAGCCATAGCTGTCAGGCAATGAAATACAGGTGTGGAGTACACAGTGACCTAGCCAGAATATGTCAGGAACAGTCAGGGACACTAGGACAATCTTTGAACTAACCCTGTATGACATTCACAGACTGAGAGGGGCTCATTGACAGTACATGATGTGATATGCCAGCTGTATCCCCCAGTAGTTAGTGTCAGTACTGTACAACAGACAATCCAGTAGCATTCGTACCTGAGCTGACCATTGCTGGGGGGACTCGGGGGCCACCACTGTGATTTGTGTCACAAAAGACAGAGCCAAAAGGGAAGACTATAGGTGCTGGACAGCAGACTAATGGCAACATGTCATTCCAAGATATGTTGTTGAGACCTACTGTTGAAATTGCTATTTCCCATGACTGCATCCCCCATCTGCATTCCATTGCATGGTTAATTTTATGACATACCTGGTATAGTGCTGTACTCCTTTGTGAGCAGAAATCTATTGGTAGTTTTCCTTGGAAATCATAGTCTGTCTTCAGAAAGAAAGTCACAGACCTCTTTACCATAGGCAGCAACTTGTCTTTTCTAGGTAATGCTCACGAACAGGTGATTGCCAGTGCACCAGTCTATGACTCACATATGCTAAAAGTATCCAGAACAGCTGGGCTGCATTTTCATTAGCCAATGGCATGGCGACACAGTGCTATAACTAAGGCTTTGGCCCTTTTCCTGGCCTGTGAGGTGGAGATTATCGAGGTGTGGGAGCTACAGCATCAGAGAGTGTAGGTAGAAATACTGTTTGGATTGATACAGTATGTCCACGTTTTTGCATGCTATGTTTGGCCATTGATAACAGACTTTCTGATTCTGTGGCAGTTTACTGTTTAACAATGTGTGTTGGGGTCAGTAAGGAGACAGGCAGATGTGAGTGTCATACATCATTTTTATCTGAATGTGCATGCTGCTGTAGTTGATGTTGGTCTATCAGCTGTGTATGTTTGTAGGGGGAGACTGTGACACATGTCCCTGTCACCTGACCATTCCCCCCAACCCTTCATGTATGGGTGTTGTGTGGACGCCCTGTTCTAGGTGTTTGGGAGGAATGTTAGGTCTGTAGCAGGTAGCTGAGCATACCGCTGCATGTGTAGCAGGCCACAGCTGTTGCATTCTGGCCAGGAGTCATACTGGGAATTGTGAAGACATTGGGGGACAGCAAGCTGCATATGCGAGTGAGGGAGCAGTGTCACCTCTTGTGTCACAGCATAGCCAGGGTGAGGATACCCATAACAGTCCAAGTGAGGCATGTGCCTCTGGCACATATGTTAAGTAATAGTGCCATCCAGACAGTGGTAGGTGACATTTAGGACACATATCCATATTTGTGACATGTGTCCCACCCCCCAGGCCTTTAACATGCTACTGTGGGTGACAGTAACTGCAGCAGCAGTAACTGGTTCTGCTGGACATTGCAGGGTTCAGTTATCTCTATGTTGTATTGAGAAGCATGTAGTTGTCATGCAACCCACTGGACTGTGGGCCAGGACTGCGGGTGTCCAGATGTCAGACATGCTAGGAATGTAACAGATAGAACTACTGAGCCATTACTGTGGGAGGTGTAATTGCAAGACATATGTGCATGCATACAGTGTGTTACACAGGACTGGCATGAACATGTATGTTTGGATGTGTATAACGTGTGACACTGACCTGTCTGTCATGATTTTGTAACCTCAATTTGCACTGACTTACTAGTACTTTAGCACAAATAGGTTTTATGACAACCATGCCATAAGTAGGTGGTTCAACTCTGGACATTCTGCAACAATCTGTGCAGTTGTCAGCTCTACCTGATATTGTAGGCCTGCTGTACATCCATCAACATGTATTTGGCTGTGTACTGGATTGGTGTCTGTATCACAGACCTAAGTATGCTGTCATTTATCCCATTATATGTAGAAGTAGTGTGTCACTGGCAAGCAGGATATGTTTGTAAAAATATCTCTTATTCCCCAGACCTGAGTTGGCCTAGTGAGATAATGCACTATGCTGTAGATGACATGGTCCTGTATTCAATATTTTTGCTGATGTGACATCAGTGCAATGCTTGATATATTTATAGAAACACCAGCTATGCTCCAGAGCTGAGTTGGCCTAGTGGTCTAATACACTAGGCTGTAAGCAATATGAAAAAATGAAGCAGCAGCTTAGGAAAACACCAAACTAGGCTGTAGTGCAGAGGGTCCTGGGTTCAATACATGGCAAGGGTGTATATTTTTGCTGATGTGACATCACTGTAATGCATGATATATTTAGGGAAACACCAGTTATTCTCCTAAGCTGAGTTGGCCTATTGGCTTAATACACTAGGCTGTAGTTCAGAGGATCCTGGGTTTGAGACTTGGCAGGGGTGATTATTTTATTGATGTGCAGAACAGTGTGTGAATCAGATAAGGTGATTAAAGCAGTTTTAAGCAGTTTTAAGTGGGTTTGCATGGATTTGCGCGATGCACTGTGATGTTAAGCAGTGCTTAGTCCCACTTAAACCCGCACTATTTCCAAAAAAAGAAAAGAAAAAAGGGGTGATAGGAAAGTGGTGAAATGGGGGCAAGCAGGGGGAAAAACAATATGAAAGGCAGGTAGGGATGTGCAGGATGGGTGTTGGGTGTAGAAAGGACCATAGCTCTCCATTTCTTATACAGCAACAGTTGTGCACATTGTGGACAATTTGGAATATGGAGCCTCACATCCCACAGGGAGGAGTGTGGGCAATATAACCTTGTTGATTAATTGCTGGGATGATTGATTGATGACAGTGTATGGAGGGGTGAAATGGACAGCTATGTATGGGTCGATATTTTTTTTTGCAGGACAAATGCTCCCTTTTTTTTAAAGAGAGAGTGGAATGTTGGGGAAGGGTTGTAGGTATGTTTGGGGAGGTAAGTTGGGTAGGAGAGGTTGCATTTGCCGACAGACAAGACAGAGGACAGGGGCAGTGTATGACACATGAGGGGGTAAACACCTTGAATGGGGAGGGTGTTTGATAATCAGAGGACCAAGTGCCCCCAGATGGCAACAGTGGGATTGAGCTCCCCACCCACGGGCAGTCACCACTGCCCCTTCACGGCACAGAAGGTGACTGTGCTGGGGGCTGGGCACCAGGCGTGGCATGCCCCTCCAGATGCAGCAGTCTGCCCTTGATCTGGCATAGTCAGTCTTCCAAATCCCGCTGGATAACCCTACGCACCATGCCTGGGAACTGAGTTTGGATGATGACATCCTCTCCACGCCTGTGCCCGGGGGGGGGTGGCTTCATCCCCTGAGTCGGTTTCACCTGAGGGTGGTGCAGGACCAGCGAAGGAAGCAGCTCCAGACTGGGTCCCAGATGTTCTGGGTCCCAGTGCCATGGCCAGATGAGGTGGGACAGGTGGATTCGCTAGAACCAGCCTACCCAAGCACGATATGGTGTTGACGTTTGTCAAAGTGTAGTGGTAAGTCATGAACAGAACATTTCAATGTTAGTTATAACAGCATGCATGGGTGCTCCAATTAATTCAGAGCAATAAAATTGCATAGCATACAGAACACAGGCATAAATGGAATAACAGTCATTATTGTAACAGCATGCTAGTAACAGTTACTGCCAAAGGCCAGCAACATTGGTATTTCAACAAGGTATGTTAGTATGCAACCATTATAATATATAACCAATAATCCAACACAAGGCCCAACATTAGGTTTTGAGAACAACATATGTGAAAATGGAACCATACCCATGGTATAAGAATAATAATTTGTGATACAGATAAGGGGTGAGAGGAGAGAAAGACATTCCATTACCAACTGTATAGGCTATATTTTTCACAACAGTACTGCTCAATACTCTACAGGTCTGCTGTTACTTTATGTCTACAAGTGCCCTATAGCTTCTGTAGCACGTACATACCTCTCAAGCTGTCCATATGGGATGGCATGGGCCAAGCTGTAAGAACTATAGGTACATAACTTCTTCTTCTTTTGTCTTTTCCCGGTTAGGGGATCGCCACAGCAGATCACCTGTCTGCTCATGAATAGCAGTGGAGTTTTACGGTGTCAAGTTGCCAGCCTGGCACCCAACCTTCCATGGAAGGCACGCACACGCATGCACACACTCACGCCTAGGGCCAATTTTTTAGAGTGTCCAATCCACCTACAGCATGTCTTTGAGATGTGGGAGGAAACCAGACCACCCATAAGAAATCCACGCGACCACAGGGAGGACATGCAGACTCCGCACAGAAGGCACCCCAGCCGAGGATCGAACCAGAGAACCTCTTGCTGTGAGGCAGCAATGCTAACCACTGTACCACCGTGGCTGCCCAACAATAGGTACATAACTACAGAAGACTATTACATGTCAGGGTAACCTATATGACTACCAAGATGTACTCTGCACTGATGTTGTGCGAGTGTGCTACTGGCATACTTCAACTGGGTTTATATCTGTGTCCAAGCTTTTTGGCAGCAGTGATCACTATCCATGACAGTGTGACACTTGAGACATATGTATCATGCACAGTACAGAGAGTTTACACTTATCCTGCTGTCATTGGCAGGCATGGGGTTAGACTATCAACAGACATTCACAGACACACCAGGCATACAGCCATACCAACAATAGACCATAAGTTGTCTTATTAACTTGGAATAGTACTTACACAGTGTCATTTTATTTAATGGAGTGTTATCACCTTGCTGAGAAATGCTGTTTATATACTACTACATCCGGACACAGACATTAGTGTACCCTTCATACAGCTACTACAGACATTTATTTAACTGTAAGTCCTGTGGGGAGAAAATATGTTAACAACACATAACTGTTTCTATAAACAGTCAGTAGTACTTGTCTGTTACTATAAATATATCTTAGTACCTGTCCCTGGATTCAAACCCCGGTCTGCATGTGGCAAAATGTACAACATATATATATATATATATATATATATATATATATATATATATATATATATATATATTGCTTATCACACTTAGCTACTGGGCCACTGATGTATGCTGATTGAGTGATGTGTACCTAAAGCTCACCTGGTGACAAAGTGTGACCTGGTAATATAGGTAGAGTGTCACACAAGACTGCAGTGACAGTTGAACATCCATGCATGAGATTCATGTATGACAGAGATAGTAGGTGAACTCTGTATTAATAGTTGAAATGCCGGTGTACACAATTAACCCCTCATGGATGGGAATATGTGTGATCTGTACAGACCATACTGGGGTGCTGAGTTGCCTACCTACCCGTATACATTTGTAGATGGTATATTTGCAGTCTACAGTTATTACACTTTCATACTTGCCTGCATCAGCATACCTACGTTCAGGGATGCATATAGCTGAAATACAAAGGTTAACACAAGACAATCCTGGTAGAAACACACTATTATACCTCAGACAGTACTACTCTAGGTTTAGATGTTTGTGCAGAACAAATATCATATTGCATTATATCTTGTAGTACAGCTTCACATCTATACTTTAGCGTGACAGTTATTTATTGGCCAACCTTCGTTCACTTCATGGTGCCATATCAATGTTTACTTCACAAAACCTGTAATATTTGATTTCTTGAACAACAGCCCAGAATACACACAATTGTCAGAACTCAGATGTAGTGAGGGTGACATGACACAATGATTGGTATACAGCTGATAATCTTTATTGTTCTACACTTTAAATAATGCAGGCATTGGAACACATCTGTTATCACACAATCTAAGCAGTAATACCTTTATTTGTTCACAATTCTGACTGCAGCTGTACTGTATTTCCTGTAGATTAGGGATGCAGTTAATTTATTCCCTTTACATTTTCAATACCGGTGTACTTTATTACCAGAACATGTATTATTAATATAGTATATACATGTCATTCCCACACATTATTAATGCTGTATTAACTTTCTTTACATAACAGTAGCATGTTTCATGCTTTCATCTATATTAAACTGTACCTGGCAATACTCGCTTATATCATTCCAGGTGTATGTACACATTCATTGCAGTACACACACAACAGACTATACCTACTGGCAGTTACTACTGTACACTTTCTTAATTAGATTATTATATACTGCAAGATGTATCTTTACTCACCACACTCTCGGAGCATCCTCGCTAGGCGCCCCACATGGGCCTCCAAGTTGCGAGCCCTCTCCTCTGCAGCTGTAGGGGGGAACACACCATTATGTGTACCTGTCTATCATATATTCATACTAGAATTTGACAAATCAATGGTTCCTATACTTACAAACTTCTGGGGCATTGTGGCTCCGAGTGTCTTGGATCCATTGGCCCAAGAGTTCCCCCTTCCTTCACTTCAGGTCATCATAATGATGATGCACCTGCTCACCAGTGCGGGTGATTCCAGTTGCAGTGGTGAGGTCATGTGCCAGACGGTATCAGGCCTCTGGCTTGTATTCAGAGGCCTGGTACTGGCCCTGCAGCAGCCAGTTTCCATGGTCTTTAACAAGGAGCACAACCATGACCCTGGACACCCAAATCTCCCAGCGCTGCACCCCAAAGTGCACACCCTCTCCAACTCCAGCCATAGCTCCTGCAGTGATTAAACTTCAACAGGTTCTAGCTGTATTTCTGCCTGTTCAGCTTAACTAAGGCTGGTTTCCCACCCTTTGCCACTATTGGGCCATTTTTAAAAATGCTAAAAGAAGCTTAGCACCACGCAAACTCGCTAAGCTTAGCTGAGCAGTGCTTAAACTTTTAATGCTTAGCAATGCTTAGTAGTGCATAAACTAGCTTATCTGAGCTGAGGACTGCTTAAATGGGCATTCCTTAGCAGTGCCCAAGCCAGCTAAGTGGAGCTGAGCATTGCTAAGTACTGCTAAAATAGGCCCTGTTTAAGCATTGCTTGGCTTGGCTTAGCAATGCTTAGCAGAGCTTAGCTATGGGCAAACCAGAGTTGTAAAAAAATTAAAACAAAAATTATTGAAAGTAATTGTTCATTAATGATACTTTAGTATTATGTGTCTCTATTTTATGTTATGTCTCCTAAACATATGCACTTAACTACGTTATCTGGTAGTATAACTTTAATGTATTGGACACTTGTGTGTAACTGGGGCTTTTATCCTCGGGTATCCACTGAACATGGGCTTCTGGTCAAGGTGAACTAACCCAGTTGCCAAATGTCAATGTATACAAAAAATAAAATATTTTTTTAAACAATTTCCCTATTGCATGTAAAAAGCTGAATGGCCTGTATTCAAACCATGTACCTACTGCACATGAGGTTGTCACTTTAACCATTCAGCTGCCAAGGATACAGTTTTTAGAGCTATACAGTTCTGTATAGCTCTGAGTTACGTTTAAGCACTGCTGAGCATTGTGCCATGCTGCGCAAACCTACTCAGCTATAGTTAAACTTGACCTTCTTCATTAAAGTTAAAAGCATCCAGTTTCTATTTTTAGATGTCTGGGATGTGTTCATTGCTAAGTGGCATGCCACACCATGCAAACACAAGTAAAAGAAAAAAAGATAAATGACATTTTACCATTTATATTTCCGTGCCATCCGGCACTTTGACAGTACAAGGGGGGGGGTGTTACAGTACAGGGGATGTGTTACAGACACTGTAACACACCCCCTACAAACAAAAAATAAAATGGCCAAGTAAAACAATAAATTTTCTCTTTCAGTGCCGTCCTGCACTTTGGCAGTACAGGGGGTGTGTTACGGACACTGTAACACACCCCATAGAAACAGTAAAAAATGAAATGGGGCCAGTAAAACAATTAATTTTTGTATGTCAGTGCCAACCGGCACTTTGACAGTACAGGGGTGTGTTACACATCTCCGAGCACTGTAACACACCCCCTATACTGATTCAGTAATCGTGTACACAGCTCTTCCTCAGTAGCACACCTTCATTAATACGCACGGCACGCTGCTGAGGGGAAGCTGCAGATATGGCCACGGTACGCTCCCTGTAGGGCTTGCACTATTCCTGTATGGAGTTTATTAAATCTGGGGGATTGTCTCAAGCAGAATTGTTTTCTGTTTAGATTAAATTGCTGGGGATCAGACTGCAATGGATGCCTACTTATTTCCACCTTCAAGCAACAAAAGCTACCATTGGATAATTCATTCTCCTCCTTTTCTGAGCTTGGATGGCTGAAGTTTGTCTTCAAACCAAGATAAATGAAATTTCAGACAGACGTTTACATGTTGTTCCAGTGGGTGTTCCCATGCACTACAGGGTTCAAAAGTCATAGTTGGCAATATTCATAATTTTAAGCAGGCAAAAGTCTGAGTACTCAAATATCCCAGTAAATGTATAAAATGTATGCCATCCACATAACATAAATACAAAAACATATCTGTTTTTTTGTAGTCCTAGTCTGGCCAGTTATTTCTCGGTCCTACCATGACCTTTATACTCCAGTTCTAATCACTATAATTATGTTTTTTGCACCTGTCCTATACCTCTAGAAAGGACTGGAAGAATTTTTTTGCCTTCACCTTTGTTTTAGGCTCTCTATAGAAATGTTGGCACTTGGCATTTTGAGTGCAAACAAGCTGAAAAAAAAAGACTGAAAATCCAGGAAAACAGAGAACCTTGAACATTGCTTTTCTTTTTTACAGGTGCCAAGCTGCCCACACCTCTCAGAATTATATATACCAACTATGAGATTGCCATGCCATCAAGAAAAGGGAATATTCGGAAAAATGGCCATTTCAGCCTTAATATATTTAAGTTTGTTTTTTGGCCATTCAGTCTCTTTTGAGATTTCTTTCTTAAAAGCTGTCTCAGGTTTCAACTTTCGGTTACCTAGGAAGTTCAGTTGTGAGTGTTCTGCCATTTCACACTGAGCTTGATCGAAGGAAGGACACTGAGGAAACTCTGAGCTAAAATATATAACATTAAGTATCCTGTTTTTTGTTTATTTTGTTCTTTATTTCTTTGTTATTTATAGTACTTTGTGTACTGTGTATTTTTCTAGCTAGTTTCACTGTGTGTGAGGTATTAACTGGAAATTGTCCACTTTTATTAAGCATCTGTTGGGTTTCTGATAACTTGTTGCAGTTAAACTCTTTTTTTCTGGAGGCTTCTTTAGCTGTTTAAAACTTTCATTTAAAGGCTCACTGCTGCTTTTCATCTGTGAGAAACATTTCTGCAGTTTGTTCTAAGTAGTGGGGATATTTGTAGCATTTCCATATTCAGGCTTGTATTTGGGCCTAGTGTTTGTGGAGGCTGTGTGTCTGAGCACATATTCAGGGACATCTTGGTTTAGCCAAAGCCATCAGGCATTTCAGTGAGAAAGAATTGTTTGAGGTCATTGGCTGACTGAGGTCACCTGGACTACAGCTTAGACTAAGCACCTCATTGGTTCTTTTGAGATTTCTTTCTTAAAAGCTGTCTCAGGTTTCAACTTTCTGTTACCTAGGAAGTTCAGTTGTGAGTGTTCTGCCATTTCACACTGAGCTTGATCGAAGGAAGGACACTGAGGAAACTCGGAGCTATAATATATAACATTAAGTATCCTGTTTTTTGTTTATGTTGTTCTTTATTTCTTTGTTATTTATAGCACTTTGTGTACTGTGTATTTTTCTAGCTAGTTTCACTGTGTGTGAGGTATTAACTGGAAATTGTCCACTTTTATTAAGCATCTGTTGGGTTTCTGATAACTTGTTGCAGTTAAACTCTTTTTTCTAGAGGCTCCTTTAGCTGTTTAAAACTTTCATTTAAAGGTTCACTGCTGCTTTTCATCTGTGAGAAACATTTCTGCAGTTTGTTTCCCTCCCTCCCTCGCTGTTGGTATAGTGTTTTTATAGTTGGTGGCTTTGCAGTTGCCCGCCCCCAGTGTAAATTTGATCTGGGACCCTCCTCCCAGTATCGTGTCATTACCTCATTCTACCCAGTACAGGGAGAACATTTGAGAAGGCCAATCAGCTTAGTTTCTGCTACTCCTTTCTCTCTTTCCTTTCTCTCTTTCCACTTAAAAAAAAAAAATAATTTATCTGCTTTTACTGTATTTGTGTTTCTTCCTGCTTTATTTTCCTTTTGCGTCATCTTAAAAGTAATCAATTGTATTTATTACTGCTTGGTGTAACTCATTCTAAGCCTTTTAGTTTAAGCACTTGGGCTTCAGACCAGTTGTTTTACATTAAGAAGGTTTGTGGTCTGCACTGTAGTGGCAGAACAGGTAGCTTACATCCTTCTAAGTTGGGAACTGCTGATTGAGGGCTCAGTGTCTGTTATTCTAAAAGTGTATTAATTCTGGTTTAAGCACTTGGGCTTCAGGCCAGTTATTTTACATTAAGAGGGTTCATGGTCTGCACTCTTGTGGGAGGAGAGGCTGGATTCTGCCCTTCTGAGCTGGGAATTTCTGGTTAAAGGCTTATAGTGCCTGCATATTTGAACTGCTTCTTACTGAAATTGGTACACCTTGTTTGCTGTAGCATAGACTAGATCCAGGCCTGCTGAATCTAGCTTTGTTTGTATAACTTGAGCACTAATCCAGGAATTCTTTAAAGTATTCAATTGTATTTATTACTGCTTGGTAGTAACTTGATTAAAGTGTAGCTATCATTCTAAGTCTTTTGGATTAAGCACTTGGGCTTCAGACCAGTTGTTTTACATTAGGAAGGTTTGTGGCCTGCACTGTGGTGGCAGGACAGGTAGCTTACATCCTTCTAAGTTGTGAACTGCTGATTGAGGGCTCAGTGTCTGTTATTCTAAAAGTGTATTAGTTCTGGTTTAAGCACTTGGGCTTCAGGCCAGTTATTTTACATTAAGAAGGTTTGTGGTCTGCACTCTTGTGGGAGGAGAGGCTGGACTCTGCCCTTCTGAGCTGGGAATTTCTGGTTAAAGGCTTATAGTGCCTGCATATTTGAACTGTTTCTTACTGAAATTGGTACACCTTGTTTGTTGTAGCATAGACTAGATCCAGGCCTGCTGAATCTAGCTTTGTTTGTATGCTTGTTGTTTGTTTGCTTGTTATTTCCCTGAAATGCTAATTCCACCTAAAACGCAGCTTTTCAGCGATCCCTAGTGATATCTGCATTGCTTACTGTACCTATTTCCTTGTTTCACTTGAAAGAAAGTTACTGTTTATCATTTTTGCATTTAAGTTACCTGTAACACATTGCATTTAAGTTACCTGGCACTTGCTCACTAAGTCAGCACTAAAAAATTAAAAGCACTACACCCTCACAAACTCCCCTTGAGTACCTTGTTCCCTATTGGTCCTTTTTTTCAATTATAAAGGAATTCCCAATACTATTCTAGCATGTCCAAAGGTCAGTTGTCAATCTCCTCTCCGGTCCAGCTGGTGAATCTGGGAATCTTGAGGCAATGTTACAACTGCCTCATGTACACAGACAACCCTCTCCTCCTCCCAACAAATTCCAACACATGTGAGAGATGCAACCATATAGCCAAACTGGAGGCTAAGCTCTCTCAACTCAGTACTGGCGTAACCAGTCAGGAGGAGAAGGAAACTACACCCACTACAATTCCAGTCTCACATAGACCTACCACGACAGCAAACCAAACACATAAACACAAAAAAACATACTCGGAGGCTCTAAATAAAAATCTGCCTAAGCAGCAGAGATCTCCAAAGCAGACACCCAAGCAACCGCTTTCCCAAAACAAAACATGTGCAACACATAGCTCACAAAGCCAGTGTGCCGAACAGTCACAGCCCTTAAGGCTAAACAACACACCTGATACACTTGTAATAGGTGACTCTATCATCAGGCACACTGATGTCCCGCTCACCAGGCTGAACAAGGAGAAGGTCACGGTGAGCTGCCTGTCGGGCACTAGGATCCACCACAAAACACAAGCACTCAGGTCACTCCAAGGCAAGTACAAATATGACTCAGTCATTGTCCATGCTGGTGTGAATGACCTGAGGCGTACCTCCCTGGACTACATGAAAAGAGACATAGAGGAGCTCTCTGAGCATGTAGCCCAGGCCGGTATGACCCTGACCTTCAGTAGCATCTTACCCTCACCAAGAATGATGCCACAATATGAAGACAAGATGATCAATTTCAACAATTGGCTTAAGTACTGGTGTCATTCAAAGGGGATCCAATGCCTGTCAGCCTGGGATGACATGCTCGACAAGCCATGATGCTTCGCTAGGGACGGCTTGCACCTGTCACCCCTGGGCTTTCGGATATTGGCAAAGGCTCTTGCTACCCCCATAGTGCCTTTTTTAGGCAAGGCTCAAAAGACAAACCCACCTCCATAGGTATCACAAGGGATAAGAAACTAAGAGTAATGCTACTCAACGCCAGAAGTCTAAACCTCAAGATGCACACACTCAAAACTCTCCTTAGCATGGAGAACATCGATATCTGTGCAGTAACAGAAACCTGGTTCAAGGCTCCCGAGAGCACCCCAGGACTACCAGGTTATACCTCATACCATGCTTTTCGGCCCCAAAACTTGGACCGAACCACAAAAGGAGGGGGAGTATCAATATTCGTCAAAGATACCCACACCTCCAGGTTGGTGGCACAGCACGAAGCATCAGAGACTATCCATGTGCAACTAACAGTGGGTAAAACTGCCTTCCAGTTTATAGCCTGGTACAGACCACCCTCCCAAACCCAGGAACCCCACTTGGCCTTCCTGAGAACACTGGAAAATATGAAGGTCACTCCAAACACCATTATATTGGGCGACTTCAACTACCCAAACATAGACTGGGAGCATTACTCTAGCTCCAACAACCTAGCCCAAAGGTTCCTAGAATTTATAAACTCAAATGCTATGGAACAACTTGTTACCACTCCCACAAGAGGGGAAAACATACTGGACCTGATCATCACCAGCATGGGGACTCTATGCTCCAGACCAGAAGTGTATCCCTCACTGGTAAGATCAGACCATAAACTAATCTCACTGGATATTCACATCCCGACCCCACCCACTGCCCAGAAAACCACAGTGAAAAACTTCTCTAAAGCAAATTTCACACTCCTCAAAACTGAGGTGGAATCCTTCAAAGCTCCCGGGCCTGTGGAAAATACGGCCCAGACCGCAGAATCCTTTATAAACGCATTCTATGAACACCTTCAGGAATGCATGGATCATGCAATCCCAAATAAAACCAAGACCCAATCCTCCAAAGGCAGACGTCCTGTCTGGTGGACCCCAGCCATAAACAAACTATACAATAGAAGGAGGAAGCTACTACATGTAGAGCAAAATCGCAAAAGGGAAGGCATCTCTGATCAGTATTAACAAAAAACTACGGGCACTCATAAAATCGTCTAAGGCCAGCTTCGAGAGAAAAATTGCACAGGACACTAAGGATAATCACAAGGCTTTCTTTAGTTATGTTAGGAACCTGGGTGGGAATTCCCAGATATGCTCAGAATTAGTCCAAAATGACAAAAAATACACTGAACCCACAGACATTGCCAACATCCTAGCTGACAGGTTCAGCGCAAACTTCTCCCTCCCCTCCCCACCAAAAGGGCAAATATCTATCCCAGCAGAGTGCTGCCCCCCTGACATCTCAGATGCTCAGGTAAGAGCCGCCCTCTCCAAAGCAAACAATACAGCATCAATGGGACCAGACGGTGTCCCAGGCTGCGTCCTACATGAACTCCAAGAAGAGCTAAACCCAAACATAAAACTACTGTTCAATCTCAGCCTTACTACAGGATATGTACCCAAAGAGTGGCGTACAGCAATAGTGGTCCCTCTCCACAAAGGTGGTGCCTCAACGGATCCTGGAAACTATCGCCCCATAAGCCTGACTAGCTTGGTCTGCAAAGCTATGGAAAGGATCATCATGGACCTCATAAATAAAGATATTGGGGACCTACAGACACTGGATCCTACCCAGTTCGGCTTTGTTAAGGGCAGATCCTGCCTCTTAAACCTGGTTGATTTCTTTGAAACAGTCACCAAGGCCATTGACAAGGGAAGGTGGTCCACACAGCCTACCTGGACCTCGCAAAGCCTTCGATACAATACCCCACTCGGGCATTATAGATAAGCTCACCAGCTTAAATATAAACCCCTATGTCACTAGATGGGTTGCAAACTGGCTCAAGGACAGAACCCACATGGTTAGAATTGCTGGAGCCATGTCAGACTCCAAACCAGTTACAAGTGGCGTCCCACAAGGCTCAGTCCTGGGACCTCTCTTGTTCGGTATATATTTCTCGGAGGTACAGGCCAACACGGAAGGACTGTGGCTGACCATGTTCGCAGATGACTGCAAGCTGGGTGCCATAATCGACTCTCCAGCCAACACAAGCATCCTCCAAAAGGGCCTCATAGAAACAGACAACTGGTGCCAGAGCCATGGCCTCAAGCTAAACGCCAAAAAGTGTATAGTCATCCCCTTTGGCAAAAACAAAGTGCCCACAAATTACCACATAGGTGGTAATCCATTAAGTACAGAAGAAGTAATTAGGGACCTGGGGACCCAAGTTGATAGCAATCTCTCATTTGACAACCACGTGGCCACAGTGGTTAGAAAAACATTTTATATAGCCCACCTAATCATGAAGGGATTCACATCTAGGTCAGGGGAGGTCATTGTGCCTCTTTACTCATCCCTCATCAGGCCCATAATTGAGTACAATGCCCCTTTTGGGATGTATCTTACCAGACACCTGCATTAACTGGAAAGACCACAAAAGTACCTCACCAAGAGGATCAAAGGGCTCAAACAGATGCCATATGCTGCCCGGTTAAAGAAACTCCAGCTCTACTCAGTGGCATACCGCCTGATCAGAGGCGATCTGTGCCTGACATATAAAGCCATGTCCAACCCGGAATTAATGGACATGCTGCACCTCAGAAAATCCAAATCCCACCGAGCTACGCGCTCGAGAGACTTGAACCTCAGCACTGAAATAAATAGGACATGCTGGAGGGACAGATTCATAACCCAGAGGCTCCCTTCACTCTGGAATAAAATCCCAGCCCAGGTTAGGCAGAGTCCCTCATTGACTCTCTTCAAGAGGAATCTTGATGAGTGTATGGGAGATCGTAGGTTTACCCCGGGTATCACTTCTGTGTCACTGTTAGACAGAGGCAGAGTATACTAACCTCGAAAAAGGGCATAGCAAAATTAATTTAAAATGGGTGGCGAAAGCCAAACACACTCTGGCTAGGCTTATGAATGCCCTAGGGCAGATAGCCTAGTATGAACCTATGAACCTATGAACTTAAGGCTATAACCACAAAAGCCATCATCAAAATAATAAACAACATTCCACTAAATGTCCCCCTAACAGCAATAGATTACTCCCATGGTTTATCAAGGTTTGTAAAAACTTTGTCTTCATTCCACTAACACACCTACACAATACCTACTTTGCCTAAAATATCATGCACTTACTTAAAATGGGCATCCAGCAAAATCTGGTCCATGCCAAAGAACAGTATCCCAACCTTTACCACAGACTTTGGACTAATTTCCATCGTCTCAACACTGGGCAAAATACTAGTTAAATTGATTTATGATCAATTCACCTAATGCCTTGAAACAGACAGAATTTTTGCTCCATCAGTGTAGTTTCTGATTGGGCTGTACTACAATAACAGCAATATACACACTCAAACATGACATATTGCAAAACATGAAAAAAAAAGGAACCTCACCGGTGTTCTATTGCTCAGTGTATCAAAGACCTCTGATAACTGTGAATAATCTCCTACTAATTAATTCTTTATTGCATGTTGGCTTCAGCCCAAGAATTACACAGTAGTTTAATAAATTTCCTACAGTGACAATCTTCATTGTACACATTCATTCCTTCTTAATGACCTCCATGTATAAAGGTATCCCTCAGGGATCAATCATCTTCCCAGTTGTCTCTATACATTAACAAACTTCGATAGTTTAACTATTATAATGTATGCTGACTATATGGTCACCTACAGGTCAGGACCCTCCATCCTCCCATTGCTACTTTCTATCAAACTGACCTCTTCAACCTCAGTAACTGCCTTCTCCAGCACAACTAACAGAAATTTCAAGAAAACAAAAACTATGCTTTTTGGAACCTCTTAAAAGCTTAGTAAACACTATTATTTGGCATATCACACACCTAATTATTTGGCATATCACACACCTAATGTTAAGTAACACCTTGAAAATGTTCAAAAGTCTAGATATCTAGGAATATGGGTTGACCACACAGTCAAGTTCCAGAATAACATCCAAATCACAAATGTAGAGGTCAGTAAATTCCTTTTTTGGGGCTAAAAAGTTCACTTTTACAGTCTCCACAAGGCCAAACAGCAATATGCAAAGAAGTCCTCTACCTCCAACTAGGGTACTGATTCCATTCATCACCTCACCTTCAGAAAAAACAATTAAATAACATGCTCCAGTCGACCTCCAATATCATTTTCAGGTATATAACCCTGTACTGTAGTGCAGAGCACCACTGAAACACTCTAGCCAAAGGCAAATGGCTTCCCACCCCACAAAGAACTACCCTCCTTCAAGGCTCCATTATATACAAGCTTATCCATAAGGAATCCATCACATTCTTCACCAGCAGACTATCCAAAAGACAATGTAAGCTAAAAACATAATTATCTTATTCACTAAACTAAAAGTAACAGAACACTCTCAATCATTACTCCTAAAATCTGGGAATCTATCCAAAAGCACATAACTGTTTATACATCCTACCACACATTCAGGAGAGATCTGAAAGCCCACCTTCTAAACCAACAGAATGTAATGGTACAGCTAAGGCAACATTAATTAATCCAGAGCACACCAAACCACAGACATTATCAGTAACCAATAGGCACCTTGCATATATCAAATTAACGGGCGTACATATGCTTGGAACACTTAGCTCACCTACTGCCAAAGGGAAACTCAAACCCGAGTTCATATTAAAAATACAAACATTTACTTACCTGAACACCTAAACGCCGACACATATTCCACAAACTACAAATACACCGAATGCCCTAAACCGCGAAATTCAAAAACTCGAAATATCATACTTGTCCCATCCCATCTCCTGCTACATACTACCTACACAAACAAACTAAATAAACCACATACATACACTAACAAAAACCCTACTTCTATCCCTAAACTAAACCCTACACTAAATTTTGCATATACTACCATGTATGCACTTAACTTAACCTGTGCCCTAACCCTAAGGTCGGTAACTATCGCACACTTACCTTAAAAAGCTATACCAAAACAAACTAAATAATCCACTCACATAAACTTAATAAAACCCTACTGCTAACCCTACACTAAATCTAACATACATTGCAATCTATGCAAGGGTGCCCGCAGGCAGGTGCAAGGGGGTACACTTGCACCCCCCTGGAATTGTCTGGCCAGGAGATTAATTTACTTCTAATTTAAAAAAAAAAAAATGTAAGGGTGTTCTTCTTTAAGAACGCCCTTTGCGTCCATTCGTACAAACAGAGATGCTTGCGACCTGTTTTCGTCTTCTCCATACGTGCGATCAATGGTTTATGTGTTCATCTTCCGCATTCACACGCGGAATTTGAATTCCAGATGGGTGCCAGCAGAGATGCCGTGTTGTGTCCAGGAAGAGGGTATTGCTGTTAGAATCGGTGCAAGCAAACTCTTTCAGGAGCAGAAAGGGATTCCACAAAAGTAGGAGCAAACTTGAGTTTTGCAGCTGTGGCACTTAGACACCTTCCTCCAGAGCTTCTGGCCACAGGGAGGTAAGTGATGTTGGCTGCTTTAACATTGTGAATAGGCCTAGGCAAGCCACTTCCCTTTTCCTTGTGCCGGCGGTAGTTTGAACATGGAAACGTGGACACTAGCTTAAAGTCTTAACTTAAGAAGGCTGGCAAGGCTCAAGTTTTAACTTTGGTCAAAGATAACACCAGAAGGATAGAATGCATTTCTGTAAAACACAGATTAATTAACTGCCAAACTAAACTTCCTTAGTGATGTAGCTTTTGTGTATAGATTCTACTAGTTCAAAGTCCTATATGCTTAGAAGGTTACGTGCTTTATAGTTGCTTTCCTCAGAGCCACTTTTTGAATTGTCGATCATAGGTTGTTAGTCTCCCTGGTGACAGAAATGACATTGAAAAATACTTTTTTTAAAATGATAAAAGAAGCAATCTACTTTGTGAAGGTTGCACATATCCTTTCCAGATTGCTGTCATTAATAGTTGGTTTGTATATGTTGAGTAATAGTGTGCTATATTAAGTGAAATCAAACTGATGTTTTTTCCCCTTTTAAGTACTTGGATTGATTGTGTGTAACAGGTTGCCAGATTCGTGGCAGTTTCAGAACAGTAGAGCTAACTACAGCTAAACATGTTTATGTGTGTGGATTACAGTACACACATCAGGTTGTATTCATGCATTAAAATATTAAGGGGCAAGCAGGAATAACGCCTACTTTAGATAGTACAAGGTATAGAAAAGTGCTGTGTGTCAGTACTTGATATTTGAGAGGTATGCTGACTGGTCTGATTTTGAATCATGTCTTAATTTTGACTCACATTTTAGCTCTGTCCCTCTTAATCCCTCCTAAAACTGGTGATTTGGAGAAAAGGTGGCAAATTACACTTAATAAAAATGACAATATTTAAGTTAAAGACTTATTTTATTTCAAAAACTGTATTTTACATTTTTCTTATTCTCCCGACGTCTGAAGTTATTGGTACTGAGTGACGTATTAAAGGTGTCCCTGATCGTTTGGATTTGTCCCTGATTGGTTGAGAGCTATGACTCTGATTACCTTCTGAGGTGCAAGGAATTGTCCCTTTTGTGGTTGGTTTATTTTTATTTCTGGAAATCAAAATGCCATATGTTGGAATTTTTTTTAAACAATAATTTTAAGGAGCAAGTCTGATGTCTTGCCTAACAAGGCTGTCTGCAGACGCACGCTCTTACTCCTGGGAGGTTTTTAACTATATACCTGAAAGAAAATTGCATTAGATTCTGAGTGAGTACAAGAAATGGAAGAAGTTGTATGTAAGCCAAGCCTCAGGTGATAAGGACATGCGAGTCAGCCTCACCTTTCTTCCCCCATGTCTTTGCCCCCCATTCTACTTTGATCCAAGTCGAAAGATAAGTATCAAGGTAACTCTTGCCCCAGGAAATATAAACAACAAGTGAGACACCAACCTCTGCCCTATTTGCTTGCTTGATCGGGTACACCAGAAATGTGAATTTCTTGAGATGTAGACTAAAGTCTTTTAAGTTTAAAATAACTTTATTGCAACTTTTTTATGGGCTAAAATTATAGGAATGTAGGAGTGTAATTTACTTTGTGATTAAATTTGTGTTGAGTAATTGGAACATTGATTTGCTATGATTTTTTTTCCATCTTGCCATGATGTAATTATGGCTGTTTAAAAAGATGTGTCTCTGTGTTAT
Source organism: Protopterus annectens (assembly GCF_019279795.1). Classification (NCBI taxonomy): domain Eukaryota; kingdom Metazoa; phylum Chordata; order Ceratodontiformes; family Protopteridae; genus Protopterus; species Protopterus annectens. Next base: position 57,730,350 of record NC_056731.1, read on the forward strand.
ATTAATCACTACAGTGTAGAATAGTGTAGCTATGCATACTGTAGTGACCATTAAAATATAGTGTAGTTATGAGTACTGTAATGGCCTTTGCTATGCAATGTAGTTATAAGTGCAGCCATATAGAACTATTATAGTGAATATGAAGGAGTATCCAATGTTTCAGGAAAACTAATACTGTAAAAGGAGATCTGTAAACCCGTTAGTATGGCAACAGAGTACAGAACCTGTGAATCTGTGCAGCCATTGTATAAAAAGAAGCATTGCATTGAGGTGTGGTAGTAAGGGTTAATGAAATGGGTTTGCAATGAGACTAGCAAAATAAGTTCTTTAAAATTGGGAAGTCTTAGTATGTCTGAAAGATGTAGATGATCATCTGCTGGAGAAAGGCTTTTAGCTCTTGTGCATCATATAGAGAAGCAGATAATACTGTGAAAGATGCACTCTCACTGGACTGGTTTCTTGAATTTGTACTCTGCTGAAAGTCTGTTGAAATTCATGACACAAAGTAGTTGTACATATGGGGGACACAAAAGATCAGTGCTGAGCCATCACTGTGAATTAGAGTCTTTTGCTGCAGTACAGTTCTAGAGGGGAATGCTAATCTGAGTATGGTTCTTAAGAGATCCTGTTCTTTGGCACAGGTCTGGAAGGAACTCATAGCATCTATAAATTCTTAGACATTTCCTTTGTACAGTCTTGAAGGTATACTACACTGAAGACTGTATGGAGAATATGATGCATTAGCTAAGTCTGAGGTGGTAAAGATGTGTACTGAGATGATAAGGTGAGATGTTTATTACTTACTTTGGTGGAAGGAAATAAATATAGAAAGCATAACAGGATGAGACTGAATGCAAACAAAACTAGTGAGGATGCAACATAAAATTCAAGGGAAAAAAACTTTGTTCTTAATTGTCAGCGTTACATCTTTAATGTATTTGAGTGTGTTTTTTATGGAAAGAGAGAAATATGAAATCTATATGTAGATGTTTTGTCATTCTTAACAGTTTGAAGTATGTGTTAATTGAGTGCTGTATTTTGCTATGTCCATGGAGTTTAAAACAAAAAAGATAACAGTGGTTGCATGATAAGCAGACTGTATCTTTAGCCATCCAATGTTTTGTAGTTTTCTGTTTAACTGCTTGGTAAGAGTATCCTTTATGTGACATATTTTATTTTTTACCTCTGATTCTTTAACTATTTGTTGGAAGAAAGGGACAGATTGAAGTGCTAGAGTGTTTCTGCTTATAAAGGGCCTAGCTAATTATAACTTGGTACAGATTGTAGGTATGACATTCCATACCTTATCTCAAAGTGTTGTTTAACTTGAGCCATGACCACAAGTGTTTTTTTGATTTATAATTCTTTACTGTTAATTGTTTGTCACTGAAAATGCATCCGTTAAATGTGTATCATTGATTGATTTGCTGAAGTATTACATATCTTGTCCAATGTACTAAATGCTGTGTGTAGGCAGGCACTAGGCTATCTGCCCGAGGGCATTTATAAGCCTTGCCAGAGTATGTCGGCTTTCGCCACCCCATTGATTAATTAACTGAGCCTCTGTCAAGCAGAGCCAATTAAGTGATCCCAGGGGTGTATTTTCTGTTACCCATCCAATAAAGCTGAGACGAGGGCGTGTGTCAGGAAACAACCAAGAAAGAAAATCCAAGATCCAAACACACAAATTTCGAGTATCAGGGATCCACAAAAATATCTTTAAAAATTTTTTGGCGCCATTTTTAAAAGCATTTTTAAAGATATTTAAAGGGGTTGATTACAGGGTTCAGGTATTCTGATGAAGTCAACGTGTGATGTTGATGAAAGCGCTAAATCATTTGTTTTAAATAAATTACTGTGAGACAACCCTTACATTTGATTTTTTTTGTGGATCCCTGATACTCGAAATTTGTGTGTTTGGATCTGTTACCCATCCACTCGTCAGGGTTTCTCTTGAAGAGTGTTAGTGAGGGGCTCTGCCTAATGTAGTTAGGAATTTTGTTCCAAAGCATGGGGAGTCTCTGTGACAGGAATCTATCCTTCCAGTATGTTCTGTTTATTGTTGTGGCGAGGTTTAGCTCACTAGAGCGCGTGGCTCGCACTGACTTGGATTTCTTTAGATGGAGCATGTCCATCAATTCTGAGTTAGACATGGCTTTGTAAGTCAGACAGAGATCACCTCTGAGTAAGCGATGTGCCATTGAGTACAGCCAGAGTTTTTTCAGTCAGGCTGCATAGAACATATGTTTGAGGCCAGTAATCCTCTTGGTGAGGTACTTTTGTGGTCTTTCTAGCTGTTGGAAGTGTCTTATGAGATACATCCCAAATGGGGCATTGTACTCTATGATGGGTCTGATGAGTGACGAGTAGAGGGGCACTATTACCTCTTTATTTCTAGATGCGAACCCTTTAGTAATTAGATGGGCCACATAGAAGGATTTCCTAACTACTTTGGCAATATGATTGTCAAAGGATAGATTACTATCTACTGGGTCCCCAGATCTCTTATTACCTCTTCTGTATTAAGGGGGCTGCCACCTATGTGGTAATTCGTGGATGTTTTGTTTCTCCCAAATGGGATGACTGTCAAAGGAAAAAACTTCAAAGACCAATTCACGTTAGGTTCAGGTATGGCACCTTTTATTACTTGCAGCAAAGAGACAAAAACATGCACATACAGGATTTTGCCTAACTACTAACAGGAAGTATGCTCTTCTTATACTGTTCTACAAAACGTTGCTTTCTATAGTTGACGTAATTAAACACAACTTTCTGTATTGTTCTACAGCAGATGTTACTCAGATTTTCTGCTGACATGACTGGATTTATGAAAAACATTTGAGAAAAACAACCTGACCTTGGGGGCTTTAGCCTGCTACAAGCTTCTATTGTGTAGTTCTAATACATGTGTTACATTTCAAGGTACTTTTCTAGCTTAGACACAAGTAAACGCTGATTGCAGTTCATATATTTTCAAGCAGTCTTTGTTCTTATTATCAATAGCTTCTGCAGCTGTGTATTTTCTCACAGCATAAGCGGAACTCCTTGTCTAAATCTCATAACATTAATATACAAGTGATACATCTATTTATTATTTTCCTGACACAAGCAGAAATTATCTGCTTCCCTGTAAATTTCCAGAGCATAAGCAAAGATTATAACTGCGCATATTTCATGACAATACAAGATTGGAAAGCTTCTGCAGTTTGTACAGATTTATGCAGTGTGAAATAGATTAAATGTGTTAACCCTTTTCAAACCTTAAATGCACTAAGCATATTACTAATACATACACTAATACATATTTTTCTAACAATGACTATGCATTGTTTGGCATTTAGCTTGAGGCCATGACCTTGACACCAGGTGTCCTTCTCAGTAAGGCCCTTTTGGAGGATGTCCGTGTCAGCCGGAGAGTCAATTATGGCTCCCAGTTTGCAGTCATTGGCAAACTTGGTTAGCCATAGCCCTCCTGTGTTTGCCTGTACTTCTGAGAAGTATATGCCGAACAGTAGGGGTCCCAGGACTGAGCCTTGTGGGACACCACTTGTGACTGGTTTAGAGTCAGACCTGAAGCCTGCTATTCTTACTGTGTGAGTTCTGTCTGTAAGCCAGTTGGCAACCCATCTTGTGATGTAGGGGTTTATGTTCAGGCTGGTGAGTTTTTCTGTAATACCCGAGTGGGGAATGGTGTTGAAAGCCTTGGCGAGGTCAAGGTGGGCTGTGTGAACCACCTTTCCCTCGTCTATGGCCTTGGTGACTGTCTCGAAGAAGTCAACGAGGTTTAGTAGGCATGATCTGCCCTTAACAAAGCCGAACTGGGTCGGGTCAAGTGTATGGAGGTTCCCAATGTCTTCGTTAATTAGTTCCATGATGATGCGCTCCATAGCCTTGCAGACCAGGCTAGTCAGTTGTGGCCCCTCCTTTGTGGAGCAGAATAACCGTTGCTGTGTGCCATTCTATGGACACGTAGCCTGTGGAGAGGATGAGGTTGAACAGCGGGTTTAGGTGGGGGTTAGTTCATTCTGTAGTTCATGCAAGATGCAGCCTGGGACACCATCTGGCCCCACTTGATGCTGTGTTTTGGGTTTTTGAAAGTACAATACATTATAACTTTGGAGACTTGTGTTCCTCATGTAAGAAGATGGGTTTGCTTACTACTACTGGTAATAAATTTAGACTTGCTGAGGATGATTTTACTTGCGCAGTTGGCACAACGTGGAAAACACTTACGTATTTTAATGACTAGGCTGATGATAAATCATGTTTAGCAAAGTGCAAGTAGAACACATTAAGGAAAGGAAGTACCCTCTACTAGTACAGATCACTTGACCTATATTAAACTTGATGCTACAGATGACACACTTACAATTCAGGATTCTCAGCAGATTGAGGATTCAAAGGACAACTAGAAGAGAATTGTATCCTTGCAAGCAAGTGATGTAGGTGGAAAAAATGGTGAGGTTAATAAGACTAACTTTAATGAAGATTATTCTTTTATACAATTGCAATATCAAACAGTACTGAATAATAGGTGAATAATTAGTCAGGTCAGAAATGATATATTAATAACTGGAGATTAAATTATTGAAGGAACTAATACTCACATTTACAGAGTGGTTAAAGAACATTGAATAGTGTTATGCCAGCAAAAATATAGGATGTGAGAGTAAGGCATTAGGAATGAGTTTCAAGGGAAGAGAAATTTACTGTTGCTCGTACTAAGTGCAACTAACTGTTTTGTTTAGCTAATGGTAGTCACTGTTTGTGCTGTAGAATTTGAAAGCAGTGTTAGTACCATAACATAATCTGAGGGTGATGCTTCTCAAAGCTAGAAGTCAAAATCTCAAAATGCATTCACTCGAGGCACTCCTTAAAATGGAGAACATCAATATCTGTGCAGTGACTGAGACCTGGTTCAAAGCTTCAGAGAGCACCCCTGCACTACCAGGCTATAAATCATACCACACTTTTCAGCCATGCAACCTGGACCGGAACACCAAAGGCGGAGGTGTGTCCATATTCATTAAGGATATCCACACCTCCAGGCCAGTTGCTCAGTATAATGCAGCCGAGGTTATCCAAGTGCAACTAACTCTGGGCAAAACTGCAATCCAAATTGTAGCTTGCTACAGATCACCCACCATGCCCCAGGATTCCCACTCCTCTTTTCTTGATGTAATGGAAAATATTAGGGTTCAACCAAACACCCTAATAATGGGCGATTTCAACTACCCCACCATTAACTTTGAAAACTACTCATGCACCAACTCCTTTGCTCAACGCTTTCTGGAGTTCATAAACGCCAATGCCCTGGATCAACTTCTCCACACCCTCACCAGGGGCAACAATATCCTAGATCTAGTCATTACCAACATGAGTGACTGGTGCTCCACACCTTAAGTCAATGCCTCATTGGTCTGGTCTGACCATAAGCTAATTACCCTAGATATCCACATCCTGCCCCCAATCTGGTGGTCCCCTGCCATAAACAAACTCTACAACAGAAGAAAGAAACTGTTGCAAAAAAGAGTAAAATGCCATGACTGGAGGAACTCCCTGGTCAACCTCAGTAAGAAGCTGAAATCCCTCATAAAATCCTCCAAAGCTAGTTATGTAAACAAAATTGCCACTGATTCTAAAGACAACCACAAAGCATTCTATAGCTATGTCAAGAATCTAAATGAGAACACTCAGATCTGCTCTGAGTTACAACACAATGGCACTAAATATACAGAACCAACTGATATTGCAAGCATCCTAGCAGATAGGTTCAGTGCTAACTTAACCCCCCTCTCACCCCCTAGAGGGCCCATCTCTATACCGGAAGAATGCAAAGTTCCTATGATCATGGCTGTACAGGTAAAAAACACAGTCTCCAAAGCCAAGAACACAGCATCCATGGGACCTGACAATATCCCAGGCTGCATTCTACACGAACTACACCCTACCTAAGTACCATGTTCAATCATAGCCTCACCTCAGGCTTTGTACCCACTGAATGGCACACCGCGACGGTTATCCCACTCCACAAAGGGGGAGCCACAACGGACCCTGGGAACTACCGCCCCATTAGCCTGATGAGCCTGGTCTGCAAGGCCATGGAACGTATCATCATGGAACTCATAAACAAAGACATTGGTAATCTCCAAACTCTGGAGCCTACCCAGTTTGGATTTGTAAAAGGCAGATCATGTCTCCTAAACCTGATTGACTTCTTTGAAGCAGTCACCAAAGCCATAGATGAGGGTAAAATGGTTCACACAGCTTATCTAGATCTCGCCAAGGCTTTCGACACCATCCTCCACTCTGGAATTATAGATAAGCTCACTAAACTAGGTATAAATCCCTATGTCACAAGATGGGTTGCCAACTGGCTCACGGACAGAACCCACACTGTGAAAGTAGCGGATTCCAAATCCAACATCAGACCAGTGATAAGTGGAGTACCACAGGGTTCAGTCCTGGGTCCTCTCCTGTTTGGTATCTACTTCTCTGAAGTGCAGGCCAACACAGAAGGTCTTTATTAACAAAGTTTGCAGATGACTGCAAACTAGGAGCCACAATCAAAACTCCTAACAATGTGGACAAACAACAAAAGGGCCTCACTGAGACAGATACCTGGTGTCAAAGCCATGGTCTGAAGCTCAATGCCAAAAAGTGTATTGTCATCCCCTTTGGTAAAAAGTCTGTACCCATGAACTACCACATAGCTGGTAGTCTACTTAATTCTGAAAATGTGATAAGAGACCTTGGGACACAGGTGGACAGTAGTCTCTCCTTTAATAATCACATCGCCACAGTGGTCAGGAAATCCTTCTACGTGGCTCATCTCATCACAAAAGGATTCTCATCCAGAAAAAAAGAGGTCATTGTTCCCCTGTACTCATCACTCATTAGACCCATTATAGAGTACAATGCCCCTTTTGGTTTGTACCTCACAAGCATCTACAAGAACTGGAAAGACCACAGAAATACCTCACAAAGAGGATTACTGGCCTCAAACAGATGCCCTAGGCAGACCGTCTCAAAAAACTACAGCTTTACTCCATCGGATATCGCCTACTCAGGGGCGATCTCTGCCTAACATACAAAGCTATGTCAAACCCAGAGCTGTTGGACATGCTCCACTTAAAGAAATCCCAATCCCTCCGAGCTACATGCTCGAGGGACCTAAACCTTGTCACCACAATAAACAGAACATGCTGGAGGGATAGATTCCTGTCCCAGAGACTTCCCATACTCTGGAACAGACTGCCTATCTATGTCAAACAGAGCTCCTCATTAGCACTCTTCAAGAAAAATCTTGATGATTGGATGGGAAATGGAAATTCACCCCGGGGATCAGTTCTATGGCTCTGCTCGACAGGGGCACAGGAAGATAATTTTCTTGGGTGGTGAAAGCCAGGGTACATTTTTTGGCTAGGCTTGTATGGGCCCTAGGGCCGATAGCCTAGTACCTACCTATGAACCTATGAACCTCCCATTAAGGAAACCATGGTAAAAAATTTCTCCAAAGCCAACTTCATGCTTCTTAAGACAGAAGTGGTGAACTTCATGACACCCATGTAGATGGACAATACACTTATGACTACTGAATCCTACAAAATTGCACTTTATAAGCACTTACATGAGTGCATGGATCGTGCTATCCCAAACAGAACCAAGATGCTATCCTCCAAAAAAAGGAAGCCAATCTGGTGGTCCCCTGCCATAAACAAAATGTACAACAGAAGAAGAAACTGTTGCAAAAGAGAGTAAAATCCCATGAGAGGAAGAGCTCCCTGGTCAGCCTCAGTAAAAAGCTGCGATCCCTGATAAAATCCTCTAAAGCTAGTTACGAAAACAAAATTGCCACTGACTCTAAAGACAACCACAAAGCATTCTATAGCTATGTCAAGAATCTCAATGGCAACACTCAGATCTGCTCTGAGTTACAGCACAATGGCACTAAATATACAGACCCAACTGATATTGCCAACATCCTGGCAGATAGGTTCAGTGCTAACTTTACCCCCCTCTCACCCCTTAAAGAGCCCATTTCTATATCGGAAGAATGCAAAGTTCCTGTAATCACAGCTGCACAGGTAAAAACCACACTCTCCAAAGCCAAGAACACAGCACCCATGGGACCAGACAACATCCCAGGCTGCATTCTACACGAACTACAGAACAAACTGGCACCCCACCTAAGTACCATGTTCAGTCATAGCCTCACCTCTGGCTTTGTGCCTGCTGAATGGCGCACAGAGATGGTTATCCCTCTCCACAAGGGGGGAGCCACCACGGACCCCGGGAACTACCGCCCCATTAGCCTGACGAGCCTGGTCTGCAAGGCCATGGAACATATCATCATGGAACTTATAAACAAAGGCAATGGTAATCTCCAAACTCTGGACCCCACCCAGTTCGGGTTTGTAAAAGGCAGATCATGTCTCCTAAACCTGATTGACTTATTTGAAGCAGTCACCAAAGCCGTAGACAAGGGTAAGGTGGTTCACACAGCCTATCTAGATCTTGCCAAGGCTTTTGACACCATCCCCCACTCTGGAATTATAGATAAACTCACTAAACTAGGTATAAATCCCTGTGTCACAAGATGGGTTGCCAACTGGCTCACTGACAGAACCCACACTGTGAAAGTAGCAGACTCCAAATCCGACTTCAGACCAGTGACAAGTGGAGTACCACACGGTTCAGTCCTGGGTCCTCTCCTGTTTGGTATCTACTTCCCTGATGTACAGGCTAACACAGAAGGTCTTTGGATAACAAAGTTCACAGATGACTGCAAACTAGGAGCCATAATCAAAACTCCTAATGATGTGGACATCCTACAAAAGGGCCTCACTGAGACAGATGCCTGGTGTCAAAGCCATGGCCTCAAGCTCAATGCCAAAAAGTGCATTGTCATCCCCTTTGCTAAAAACTCTGCACCCATGAACTACAACACAGGTGATAGTATACTTAACACTGAAAGTGTGATAAGAGACCTTGGGACACAGGTGCACAGTAGTCTCTCCTTTGATAACCACATAGCCACAGTAGTCAAGAAATCCTTCTACGTAGCACACCTCATCACAAAAGGTTTCTCATCCAGAAAAAAAGAGGTCATTGTTCCTCTCTACTCATCACTCATTAGCCCCATTATAGAGTACAACACCCCTTTTGGTATGTACCTCACAAGACATCTACAACCACTGGAAAGGCCGTAGAAATACCTCACAAAGAGGATTACCAGCCTCAAACAGATGCCCTAAACAGACCGTCTCAAAAAACTCCAGCTTTACTCCGTCGCATATCGCCTAATCAGAGGTGATCTCTGCCTAACATACAAAGCTATGTTAAACCCAGAGCTGTTGGACATGCTCCACTTAAAGAAATCCCAATCCCTCCGAGCTACACGCTCTAGGGACCTAAACCTTGTCACCACAATAAACAGAACATGCCGGAGGGATAGATTCCTGTCCCAGAAACTTCCCATACTCTGGAATAAACTACCTGTCTATATCAAACAAAGCTCCTCATTAGCACTCTTCAAGAAAATCTTGATGATTGGATGGGAAATAGGAAATTCACCCCGGGGATCACCTCTGTGGCTCTACTCGACAGTGGCACAGGAAAATAATTTTCTTGGGTGGCAAAAGCCAGGGTACCTTTTTGGCTGGGCTTGTATAGGCCCCAGGGCTGATAGCCTAGTACCTACCTATGAACCTATAATTGCCTTTGGTGCATAAGGCTGTGGATGCTACTCCCACTCCAAGCAGATGAAGTGCTGGTATTGCATGCCCTTTCAGTTGCTGATTATTTGATGCATTTTAAGGGGGAATCGGAGTTCTTCACTTGGAGTGTGCCCTCCTTTGTTTGAGATGCCTATAAACTATGAACTTGTTGGTTTATCAGTCATTCCCTATTGCAATATTAAGAGCTTACCAATTTTTTTAATGTAACATCAGCAATTTAATTCTTCAAGGGCCGGAGGCACTGAATTTGTAAATGAAACACTGAAATGCAAAATTGTTTGCTAATATCAACTATTTATTAGTTACAGATCTCTTTAATGTGAAATTATTTAGAAAATGTTACTGGCAAGTTAAGGGTACAGCCATGGGGGCATCCTTTGCCCCCATTTATGCGGATCTCTTTATGGCTTTTGTGGAACACCATATTATTTATGACTCCACGACTAATATATTTTTACCATATATAGACATCTGGAGACGCTACCTTGACGATTGCTGGTTGGTTTGGATGGGTGAAATACAGCACTAAATATACAGACCCAACTGATATTGCCAACATCCTGGCAGATAGGTTCAGTGCTAACTTTACCTCCCTCTCACCCCTTAAAGAGCCCATTTCTATATCGGAAGAATGCAAAGTTCCTGTAATCACAGCTGCACAGGTAAAAACCACACTCTCCAAAGCCAAGAACACAGCACCCATGGGACCAGACAACATCCCAGGCTGCATTCTACATGAACTACAGAACAAACTGGCACCCCACCTAAGTACCATGTTCAGTCATAGCCTCACCTCTGGCTTTGTGCCTGCTGAATGGCGCACAGAGATGGTTATCCCTCTCCACAAGGGGGAACCATCACGGACCCCGGGAACTACCGCCCCATTAGCCTGACGAGCCTGGTCTGCAAGGCCATGGAACATATCATCATGGAACTTATAAACAAAGACATTGGTAATCTCCAAACTCTGGACCCCACCCAGTTCGGGTTTATAAAAGGCAGATCATGTCTCCTAAACCTGATTGACTTCTTTGAAGCAGTCACCAAAGCCGTAGACAAGGTTAAGGTGGTTCACACAGCCTATCTAGATCTTGCCAAGGCTTTTGACACCATCCCCCACTCTGGAATTATAGATAAACTCACTAAACTAGGTATAAATCCCTATGTCACAAGATGGGTTGCCAACTGGCTCACTGACAGAACCCACACTGTGAAAGTAGCAGACTCCAAATCCGACTTCAGACCAGTGACAAGTGGAGTACCACAGGGTTCAGTCCTGGGTCCTCTCCTGTTTGGTATCTACTTCCCTGAAGTACAGGCTAACACAGAAGGTCTTTGGATAACAAAGTTCGCAGATGACTGCAAACTAGGAGCCATAATCAAAACTCCTAATGATGTGGACATCCTACAAAAGGGCCTCACTGAGACAGATGCCTGGTGTCAAAGCCATGGCCTCAAGCTCAATGCCAAAAAGTGCATTGTCATCCCCTTTGCTAAAAACTCTGTACCCATGAACTACAACATAGGTGATAGTATACTTAACACTGAAAGTGTGATAAGAGACCTTGGGACACAGGTGCACAGTAGTCTCTCCTTTGATAATCACATAGCCACAGTAGTCAGGAAATCCTTCTACGTAGCACACCTCATCACAAAAGGTTTCTCATCCAGAAAAAAAGAGGTCATTGTTCCTCTCTACTCATCACTCATTAGCCCCATTATAGAGTACAACGCCCCTTTTGGTTTGTACCTCACAAGACATCTACAACCACTGGAAAGGCCGCAGAAATACCTCACAAAGAGGATTACCGGCCTCAAACAGATGCCCTACGCAGACCGTCTCAAAAAACACCAGCTTTACTCCGTCGCATATCGCCTACTCAGAGGTGATCTCTGCCTAACATACAAAGCTATGTTAAACCCAGAGCTGTTGGACATGCTCCACTTAAAAAAATCCCAATCCCTCCGAGCTACATGCTCTAGGGACCTAAACCTTGTCACCACAATAAACAGAACATGCCGGAGGGATAGATTCCTGTCCCAGAAACTTCCCATACTCTGGAATAAACTACCTATCTATATCAAACAAAGCTCCTCATTAGCACTCTTCAAGAAAAATCTTGATGATTGGATGGGAAATAGGAAATTCACCCCGGGGATCACCTCTGTGGCTCTACTCGACAGTGGCACAGGAAAATAATTTTCTTGGGTGGCAAAAGCCAGGGTACCTTTTTGGCTGGGCTTGTATAGGCCCCAGAGCTGATAGCCTAGTACCTACCTATGAACCTATAATTGCCTTTGGTGCATAAGGCTGTGGATGCTACTCCCACACCAAGCAGATGAAGTGCTGGTATTGCATGCCCTTTCAGTTGCTGATTATTTGATGCATTTTAAGGGGGAATCGGAGTTCTTCACTTGGAGTGTGCCCTCCTTTGTATGAGATGCCAATAAACTATGAACTTGTTGGTTTATCAGTCATTCCCTATTGCAATATTAAGAGCTTACCAATTTTTTTTAATGTAACATCAGCAATTTAATTCTTCAAGGGCCGCAGGCACTGAATTTGTAAATGAAACACTGAAATGCAAAATTGTTTGCTAATATCAACTATTTATTAGTTACAGATCTCTTTAATGTGAAATTATTTAGATGACATTTACTTCTGCAGAGATTGTGCAAACTGACTGACATTGGTGGATTGTAATGACAGATGTTTAAGTGGCCTTTTATGGTTGAAATGTTCTGAATCGGGCAGTTTGTCATTATTGGTTCATATGTTTTGTTTCATTGCTTGCTGGAAAAACATTCAAAACTATAAATTTAAAACACACTCTAACAAGTGGTGCTGTATTATAGAAGGGATATAATTAAATTATTTTATATTATAATTAATACAATTTGTATATATTATAATCATATGTATAATCATATGTATAAATATGTGCACTTCTTATGCATGGCTACTCTTGTTTATCACAATAACAGGAAGGATACTGTAATGGCTGTGTCAAGAAAAAAGGTCTAAAACTTTTAGTTAAGCATATAATGAAGTTGTTTACAGCATATAATGAAGTTGTTTACATACAGTTTCATATAACTAAGGGTCAACCACACAAAAACAGAAAACACCCAGAATTTCCCTCGGCCACTCAGTAAAACTAATTTTGAAAAAAATAATTAATAATGTATATATATTAGGGCTATTGGAATTATCTTTAAAAAATGAAGTGATGATTTGCAACTGTGTCAATGTTGGGATTATGAAGAAATGCTTGATTAAGCATTAATTAAAAGGTATACATAATGTAGTGACTGCACACAGTTTAAGTTAAATACAGCTATAATGTGTCATGCATTCAGAGCACAGAATGCCAGCTTTTATGTAAACAGCAACTTGTGTTACTGAGAGCTAATACTGGAAGCCAAAGAACACTAGTGTTATAAATTAATCTGTTTAAATCTGTATAATCTGAATATTGTATAATCTGAATAGGCTCATGGGACTCAGTTTAGTGTCCTACATGAGAAATACTGAGCTAATGAACACTATTCCCCAGCAGTTGTTTCTACGTCATTTATAAATAAATAAATAAAACAATGGGAAGTATTTTGAGATAAAACAAATACCTTGTCTTTATGGTAGGTAAAAAGTAAAAAGGAAAACTCTGTTAGTACCCAAGTAAATAAAATGATTATTAGCAATGAATGAGAAATTATTCCAGTATAGAGAACTGAACAGCCAAGCCTTCTTGATCAGAATTCGAAAGGGCTGCCAGCTGAAATTTCCCTTGAGTTAGCAATGTACATGAGGTATGTAAAAAAAACTTATCACGGATTCCTAATTAAATCTAGATATCTGTAATCATTGTAGAAGTAAAGCATAAAACAGTATGCACACTGAGAATTTTGAACAGTGTTTATGGCAACTGGGGAGAAATAGCCAAGTTAATAGGACCCTGTAATGGCTGCATGGGGGGGGGGGCTGTGTGGGTGAAGGGGGGGGGCTGCATGGGTGGAGGGGGTGTGGCTGTGTGGGCGGGGCTCTGGGTTTTCACCACCCCCCTGCAAAACATCCTGCAGGCTCCCTTGCATCTGTGCACTTACCTTAACCCGCATCCTAACCCTAAGGTCCGTAACAATCGCACACTTACCTTAAGGAGCTATACCGCAGAAGGGCCAACCATGACGATTCGATGTTTCAGATTTCGCGCTTCAGGACTATCAATGTTTTTGCAGTTTGATGAAGACGTGCTGGCGTTTAGGTGTTCGGGTAAGTAAACATTCGTGTTTTTAATATGAACCCCTCAAACCCACCCCAACTGAGAAGTCTGGTTCTTGCACACTGTATAATATTTTGTACTATTACTTGTAGTTTTCTGACGCTAATCTTGATGTCATATCAATGTCATCTTCATTACTGTTTGCCAATATAAAATGCAGTTTTTATCAGTGTCCTTTGCATTACTATTTTTCAACATCCATCCATTCTGTATATTTGATATTATTGTTTAATATTTCTCTCCATGTTTCTTATAGGGTCATAGATTCATAAGTAAGTACTAGTTTAGCTGCCCTTGTGGACCATTTTACGACTAGCCAGTTTCCCTTTTAGTGCTCAAAATAACCTGAGTTATTTGGTAAAGACTGGCCTTATCTTGATTTATATCTACTTGTCCTTGTATTCGCATTGTCATCTACATCATTTATGTTTTCCTCATGTATCTTAACCTCTTCATGTATCCTGATTTGACTGTATTTTTTATCACTCCCTGTCTGAGCCTGAGAATGGTCCATTGTGATCAGTGCTTCACCCCAGTTAGCAAATGCATAAATAAATAAATAAAAATAAATACATTTGAGTGACAGCTCTTTCATTCAAACATAGGCAATGATGCTTTCTACTTTGTACATTCAATAATTAGGTATATTTTTAATAGTCATTCATTTAAAGCAAAACAAGTCTATTCGTGAGACCCAACTGAAACTGGTGGAAATGTAAAAAACTCTTGCAAACTTCAGTATACCAACTTAGCAGCTCTACAGTGAGTTTTCTGTTTTAGGGCAATCTTTACCTGTATTATGTTAACTGGGTCACTTGTATGTCAGCCCTCATCTAATAATACTCAGTTTTTATTAGACTTCTTTTGCTGCTTTCATTTTTAAATCAGAATTCTTCTTTTATATCATATTTCATTACAGTTTGGAATTATAGGATCATAGGTTCATAGGTTGGTACTAGGCTATCAGTCCTAGGGCCTATAAAAGCCTAGCCATAACAATTCCCTGGCTATTTCTTCCCACAGTATTTACTTCCCTGGACCCCTGTCTAGCAGGGCGACTGATGTGATCCCCAGCGTGAATTTCCTATCTCCCATCCAATCATGAAGGTTCCTTTTGAAGAGGGCCAAAGAGGTGCTCTGCTTGACATGTATGGACAGTCTATTCCAGAGTCTGGGGAGTCTCTGGGTCAGGAACCTATCCCCCCAGCATGTTTTGTTCATTGTGATGAAAATGTTTAGATCCCTGGAACATGTGGCTCTGAGGGATTGGGATTTCTTTAAGTGTAGCATGTCCAACAGCTCTGGGTTTGACATGGCCTTGTATATTAAGCAGAGATTACCTCCGAGTAGATGATATATGACAGAGTATAGCTGGAGTTTTTTTAGACAGTCAACATAGGGCATCTGCTTTAGGCCCGTGTTTCTTTTAGTGAGGTATTTTTGCGGCCTTTCCAGTTGTTGCAGATCTCTTGAGAGGTACATACCAAATGGGGCGTTGTATTCTATAATGGGTCTAATGAGGGATGAGTACAGTGGGACAATGACCTCCTTTTTTTCTGGATGAAAAGCCTTTAGTGATGAGGTCTGCCACATAGAAGGATTTCCTGACTGTTGTGGCAATGTGGTTATCGAAGATGAGACCACTGTCCACCTGTGTCCCTATGTCTCTTATCACATTTTTGGTGTTTAGTGTAATGCCACCTATGTGGTAATTCACAGGAATTTGGGGCTATTAATAGTTAATTTATTTATTCTAACTCATGCACCAATACACTGGCCCAACGCTTCCTGGAATTCATCAGTTCCAATGCCCTGAACCATCTCATTCTTACCCCCACTAGAAGAAGCAACATCCTTGAACTGGTTATTACTAACATGGGCAACCATTGCTCTACACCAATAGTCAATTCCTCCCTGGTTAGATCTGACCACAAACTAATAACCATGGAAATCTACATCTCACCCACACCCCTAGCAAAGGTATCCACCATGAAAAACTTCTCTACAGCTGACTTTGGACTCCTAAAAACAGAGGTGGACAACTTCACAGCACCCATGTCAATGGAAAATAGATGCATGACTGCCGAATCATACACCAATGCACTGTACAAACATGTACATAAATGCATGGAACTAGCCATACCCAACAGAACCAAGACGTTCTCCTCCAAAAAAAGAAGCCAGTCTGGTGGTCCCCTGCCATTAACAAACTCTGCAACAGAAGGAAGAAACTGCTGCAGAAAAAGGTGAAGTCCCAAGACTGAAAAAACTCCTTTATTAGCCTCAACAAAAAGTTGAGATCCCTCATCAAAACCTCTAAAGCCAGCCATGAAGGCAGAATTGCGGCAGACACTAAAAACAACCACAAAGCCTTCTATAGTTATATCAAGATTCTCCACGGCAATACCCAGCTTTGCTCTGAGTTACTGCACAATGGTATCTCCTATACTGATGAGCCAACAGATATTGCCAACATACTGTCCGACAGATCCAGTGCCAGCTTTACCCCTCTCCCCCTCTCCTTAAAGGACCAATCATAATACTGGAGGAATGCCAGGCACCCAGCATTACTGCAGCACAGGTGAAAGCTGCATTGTCCAATGCCAAGAATACAGCTTCCATGGGACCTGACAATATCCCTGGATGTGTTCTACATAAACTACAAAGTGAACTGGCACCACATCTGTGTCCCCTGTTTGATCACAACCGCACCTCAGGCTTTGTCCCCACTGAATGGCGTACTGCTACAGTCATCCCTCTCCATAAAGGGGGAGTGACTACAGACCCTGGGAATTATCGCCCCATTAGTCTGATGAGTCTGATATGTAAGGCTATGGTGCGCATCATCATGGACCTAATTAACAAGGATACAGGGAATCTCCAAACTCTAGATCCTACACAATTTGGTTTTGTGAAAGGTAGATCATGCCTACTCAACCTGGTTGAAAACAATCCAGTTCATACAGCCTACCTCGATCTGGCCAATACCTTTGATACCATTCTTCACTCAGAAATTATTGATAAACTCACTAAACTAAACATCAGCCTCTATATCACTAGGTGGGTTGCAAATTGGCTCACAGATAGAACTCACAGTGTGAAAGTAATGGACTCCAAATCAGTCTGCTGACCAGTTACGAGTGGACTCCCACAGGGATCGGTCCTGGGTCCTCTCCTGTTTGGCATCTACTTCTCAGTAGTCCAGGCCAACACAGAGGGACTCTGGCTGACCAAGTTCACAGATGACTGCAAGCTGGGAGCCATTATTAACTCCCCAAGTGATGTAGACATCCTACAGAACAGAAGGGCCTCACTGAGACCAATGACTGGTGTCAAAACCATGGCCTTAAGTTTAATGCCAAAAAATGTGTTGTCATCCCCTTTGGGAAAAACTCAGTTTCCACTAATTATCACATTGATGGGAACCCACTGAACACTAAAGGCGTTATAAGAGATCTGGGGACACAGGTTGACAGCAACCTCTCCTTTGACCACCACATTGTCCCTGTGGTCAGGAAGTCCTTCTATGTGGCACATCTCATTAGTAAGGGTTTTGCATCCAGGAAGAAAGAGGTCATGATCTCTCTCTACTCTTCCCTCATTAGGCCAATCATCAAGTATAATGCCCCATTTGGCATGCACCTCGCTAGACATATGCAACAGTTGAAAAGGCCACAGAAGTACCTCACGAAGAGGATCCTAGGTCTTAAACATATGTCCTACATGGACAGACAGAAAAAACTTCAGCTATTCTCTGTCTCCTGTTGTCTACTAAGAGGCGATCTCTGCTTGACTTACAAAGCCATGTCTGACCCAGCTCTGTTAGAAATGCTACATCTAAAGAAATCCCAATTCCTCCGCACCACAAATTCCAGAGACCTCAACCTCATTACCACAATCAACAGAACATGCTGGAGGGACAGGCTCATAACCCAGAGTCTGCCCTTGCTCTGAAATAGACTTACCATACATGTCAAGCAGAGCACCTCACCAGCCCCTTTCAAGAGAAATCTTGATGAGTGGATGGGAAATAGAAAGTTCACCCCGGGGATCACTCCAGTGGCTCTACTTGATAGAGGCACTGGGAACTAACGTCTGGTGGCACGATGCCAGGCCACTTCTGTGGGCTAGGCTTGTAAAGGCTCCAGAGCCATTAGTATAGTACACACCTATGAACCTATGAACTTTGGGGGTCTGTGGTTTAGTCTTTCTAAACACAACCTGATAAATATCATGGGATATGTTTGATCTAACACCACATATCATGGGATATGTTTCATCGAATACCACTACTTTTCATCTTTAAATGTTCACATTTTTTCTGATTACATATTTGATAATCTAGTAGATAGGAAGGCTGATCAAACTGACTTTTGTCAGTCATAATATGGTCATTCATTGATATACACTTAATCTAGTTCATGTCCAAGGGGATCTCATCTGACATTTACTGAGTGCAGAAAGAGCTAATCCTGGATGAGACACTCACACATGGGTATTACACCTAGGACAATTTGATGGCTTTTAGACCTTGGGCAGTTTGTAGAATCATCAGTTCACCTACATCATGATTGTGGGATGTAGAAAGAAAGAAAGAACCCAAAATGGGAGTACCCGCAGACACAACAAAAAAAGCCATCATAATCAGGAACTTAACGGGAGAACAAGGTATTGTCAATTAACAGTGTTGATTACTGTGCCATCTTCAGTTCAGCCATGACATATGAAAATAAAAAAGCATATTCAAATGCATCATGGTGTTGGAGGTGGCAGACCATACAGCCTAATAAGAAAAAGCCTGTTTATTTCAGTGTAATGCTTGTTTTATTTTTTTCTTTTATATGTTCTAGGCTGGTGGGTAGTTTGGTCTAAGGAACTATTTTCAGGTGCATCCAGCCCACAGTGGCAAGGCAAACATAAATTTATACTTAATAGAAGCAGACATAATAATAATACATGAAGATGAGACCTTATTATTAACAGAAGAAAATGTGATAATAATAATAATAATAATAATAATAATAATAATAATAATATAAAAATACAATAAGCAATAAAAAAGGGGCACTGTGATGCATAAGTCATCCTATAAACAGTAAAGAGGCCATTAAATGACATAAAGAA
This sequence comes from Protopterus annectens, assembly GCF_019279795.1. NCBI lineage: Eukaryota > Metazoa > Chordata > Ceratodontiformes > Protopteridae > Protopterus > Protopterus annectens. Next base: position 57,749,494 of record NC_056731.1, read on the forward strand.
ATGAAATGGAGCATCGTGGCTAGGTAAATATAACCTTATTCCAAATATAAGACATAACAGAATAGTACAAAAAGACTATAAAACAAAAATGAATAACAAAACTACAGCAGTACATGAGTAGTACTCTTCCATGAAAGTGAATATTAATTTCATAGTCAGTGCTGTTGTTAGTTTTGGTAACTCACCAGAAATATAATAGAGTTTCCCTCCTGAGATCATGACCTTATCATAATGCAAGTATTTGCATTCTTATGCTAACCTTAGATATATGCTATCTGGAGCCTTATTCCCCTAGAAAGGACACCACTAGTAAATTGGACTAAAAGGAGAAGACAGAGGAAAAAATGCCAGCATGTAATCTCAGTGACAGTTCCCTCAAAAATAAGAGATTCTTATCTGGAAAAGGGATCCTGGGACCCACCCCTGAAACCATGTATGGAGTGGTGTTTATGGGAATCACCTGGCTACCAGGTCACCCATATAGTCTAGCTGACCTAAATCCCAAGAAAATGACATGGAGTTACATTGTAGGCAGGTGATCCAGTGTGAAACCAATCAACTGCAGGAAAGAGTAATATAGAATAAGAAAACAAACACGGTAGCAAACAAAGCAGCAAGCCAAGATTCCTTCCAAATCCACAAATTTATTTAGTACATTAGCGTGCTCAGTAGTAATATCAGCTTCACTATAATTGTAGACATGATAATCGCCAGTTTGGCTGGTGATGAGTTTAAAATTACTCTCACCTTCTATATAGCTAAAGTCCTCAGAAATAGTTTGTACTATCGGTTGTAAGTGTTCCTTGAATCCGTTCTCTGCCTTCTCCAAGCTCTCGTATTGTTGTTCCTGGCGTTGTAGCCTTCTTTGCATTGTCCTCTAAAGGGAATTGTTGCTGGTTGGGTTCACTGCTGTATATTTCAACGCCATTACCATCAGTAACAAAAGTTTGCAAAACTGCTTCTTGGTTGCGTGCTTGACCTCGCGATGGTTTAGGATAGGCACGCCCCTTGGAATAGTCCAATTTATCTCTTTCAAGCTTTTCTTTCAACAATGGTGTTACTATACTTATCTATTTGAGTAAAAATCTCAAGATACTGATTATGGCAAGCAGTATAAGCAGTCTGCTGTTTTATTTTGGAGTCTAATTCATTAATTTTGATGTTTATTTCTTCCATACTTTTTGCATTATGCCTTATTAATAACTGAAGTAATTCACATCCCTGTCGATCGAACATTTCCAAAAGTTCCTTGTGTAGTGAAGAGTTTTCTATTAACCCGGTGGGATATTTCCAATACCGGAGTCCCTTAGGCACCTGTTTTCTTTTTATGCATTCAGTAAAATATATATTTTCATGTAACAGTTTTCTATATTGCCATACCTTGTCATGGAATTCATCCAGTAAAGTAGAGAAAGTAGGAACTACTGGAGGAACTTCTCGACCATTATTTTGAATTTTATTAAGCCATTGCTGCAACGAAATATAGGAATTTTCATCAGCAGGTGTATTAATCCTTTCATCCTGCTGTTCTTCTCTTTGCGGTTGGCCGAGGTAAACTGTCTATACTATCGAGACTATCCAGGCGGTTGTGGCCAAATACCACTGGTTTGACATTCATATTGTTTCCAGAGAGTTGCTCTATTAGTTGTGTTAATGTTGTAACCGACTGTTGTAAAGTGTCAAATTCAGTCCGGGTTACCAGAGCTACTGCCTCTTGTGTGCTACCTGAAGCCATAGTTGAAAACTATCATCACAAAACGAACCAAACTGAATTGAAAACAAACACGGTAGCAAACAAAGCAGCAAGCCAAGATTCCTTCCAAATCCACAAATTTATTTAGTACATTAGCGTGCTCAGTAGTAATATCAGCTTCACTATAATTGTAGACATGATAATCGCCAGTTTGGCTGGTGATGAGTTTAAAATTACTCTCACCTTCTATATAGCTAAAGTCCTCAGAAATAGTTTGTACTATCGGTTGTAAGTGTTCCTTGAATCCGTTCTCTGCCTTCTCCAAGCTCTCGTATTGTTGTTCCTGGCGTTGTAGCCTTCTTTGTTTCGAAGGCGTTCGGAGCGTCGGGGAACATTGTCCTCTAAAGGGAATTGTTGCTGGTTGGGTTCACTGCTGTATATTTCAACGCCATTACCATCAGTAACAAAAGTTTGCAAAACTGCTTCTTGGTTGCGTGCTTGACCTCGCGATGGTTTAGGATAGGCACGCCCCTTGGAATAGTCCAATTTATCTCTTTCAAGCTTGCGGGTTTTTCTTTCAACAATGGTGTTACTATACTTATCTATTTGAGTAAAAATCTCAAGATACTGATTATGGCAAGCAGTATAAGCAGTCTGCTGTTTTATTTTGGAGTCTAATTCATTAATTTTGATGTTTATTTCTTCCATACTTTTTGCATTATGCCTTATTAATAACTGAAGTAATTCACATCCCTGTCGATCGAACATTTCCAAAAGTTCCTTGTGTAGTGAAGAGTTTTCTATTAACCCGGTGGGATATTTCCAATACCGGAGTCCCTTAGGCACCTGTTTTCTGTTTATGCATTCAGTAAAATATATATTTTCATGTAACAGTTTTCTATATTGCCATACCTTGTCATGGAATTCATCCAGTAAAGTAGAGAAAGTAGGAACTACTGGAGGAACTTCTCGACCATTATTTTGAATTTTATTAAGCCATTGCTGCAACGAAATATAGGAATTTTCATCAGCAGGTGTATTAATCCTTTCATCCTGCTGTTCTTCTCTTTCTTGTTGGGGGCGGAGGTAAACTGTCTATACTATCGAGACTATCCAGGCGGTTGTGGCCAAATACCACTGGTTTGACATTCATATTGTTTCCAGAGAGTTGCTCTATTAGTTGTGTTAATGTTGTAACCGACTGTTGTAAAGTGTCAAATTCAGTCCGGGTTACCAGAGCTACTGCCTCTTGTGTGCTACCTGAAGCCATAGTTGAAAACTATCATCACAAAACGAACCAAACTGAATTGAAAACAAACACGGTAGCAAACAAAGCAGCAAGCCAAGATTCCTTCCAAATCCACAAATTTATTTAGTACATTAGCGTGCTCAGTAGTAATATCAGCTTCACTATAATTGTAGACATGATAATCGCCAGTTTGGCTGGTGATGAGTTTAAAATTACTCTCACCTTCTATATAGCTAAAGTCCTCAGAAATAGTTTGTACTATCGGTTGTAAGTGTTCCTTGAATCCGTTCTCTGCCTTCTCCAAGCTCTCGTATTGTTGTTCCTGGCGTTGTAGCCTTCTTTGTTCGAAGCGTCGAGGCGCGAGGGAACATTGTCCTCTAAAGGGAATTGTTGCTGGTTGGGTTCACTGCTGTATATTTCAACGCCATTACCATCAGTAACAAAAGTTTGCAAAACTGCTTCTTGGTTGCGTGCTTGACCTCGCGATGGTTTAGGATAGGCACGCCCCTTGGAATAGTCCAATTTATCTCTTTCAAGCTTGCGGGTTTTTCTTTCAACAATGGTGTTACTATACTTATCTATTTGAGTAAAAATCTCAAGATACTGATTATGGCAAGCAGTATAAGCAGTCTGCTGTTTTATTTTGGAGTCTAATTCATTAATTTTGATGTTTATTTCTTCCATACTTTTTGCATTATGCCTTATTAATAACTGAAGTAATTCACATCCCTGTCGATCGAACATTTCCAAAAGTTCCTTGTGTAGTGAAGAGTTTTCTATTAACCCGGTGGGATATTTCCAATACCGGAGTCCCTTAGGCACCTGTTTTCTTTTTATGCATTCAGTAAAATATATATTTTCATGTAACAGTTTTCTATATTGCCATACCTTGTCATGGAATTCATCCAGTAAAGTAGAGAAAGTAGGAACTACTGGAGGAACTTCTCGACCATTATTTTGAATTTTATTAAGCCATTGCTGCAACGAAATATAGGAATTTTCATCAGCAGGTGTATTAATCCTTTCATCCTGCTGTTCTTCTCTTTGCGGTTGGCCCGGAGGTAAACTGTCTATACTATCGAGACTATCCAGGCGGTTGTGGCCAAATACCACTGGTTTGACATTCATATTGTTTCCAGAGAGTTGCTCTATTAGTTGTGTTAATGTTGTAACCGACTGTTGTAAAGTGTCAAATTCAGTCCGGGTTACCAGAGCTACTGCCTCTTGTGTGCTACCTGAAGCCATAGTTGAAAACTATCATCACAAAACGAACCAAACTGAATTGAAAACAAACACGGTAGCAAACAAAGCAGCAAGCCAAGATTCCTTCCAAATCCACAAATTTATTTAGTACATTAGCGTGCTCAGTAGTAATATCAGCTTCACTATAATTGTAGACATGATAATCACCAGTTTGGCTGGTGATGAGTTTAAAATTACTCTCACCTTCTATATAGCTAAAGTCCTCAGAAATAGTTTGTACTATCGGTTGTAAGTGTTCCTTGAATCCGTTCTCTGCCTTCTCCAAGCTCTCGTATTGTTGTTCCTGGCGTTGTAGCCTTCTTTGTTTCGAAGGCGTTCGGAGCGTCGGGGAACATTGTCCTCTAAAGGGAATTGTTGCTGGTTGGGTTAATATAGAATAAGGCAGACAAGATCCTGGTACCATAAATTCGATGTTGAGGCATGGGATGTGACATCACTGCTGGGAAATGAACTAGAGTTTGTGCAGAAGTTTGAATAGTACCATGCCCCTAAACACAGTAATGATTTTGCAGCCACACTTCTCATTTGGGAGGAACTTCAGTTATCCCTTGATATAAACCATTGATGAATATGGAAATAGTTTTAGTCTTCTTACTTGGTGAGGTACAGTTGGAGAGATGGAGATTGTTGTAGTAAGTGAGAGGGTCACCTCATTATGACTGCAATTTTTCAGCAATGCAACTCTGTCCTGTCTTCTGTTTGTGTGTATCCACTTAATAGCTATTTGGAGTGTTTGTTCTTCTTGGAGGCTCCAGGAGTGCTGGTTGATAGGGTATCTTCGTTTGGCTCTGGTTCTACCAGAAATCCTCATCTATCATGTGGGGAATGATGGAGACACTAATCAGTAACCACAGCTTGCCTGATGTGATCCTGAATGGTAAGATTTCGTTAACGTCTATGGAAGTCATATATTTTCCATAAGAAATGTTCCATTTAAACACTTGATTACTCATAAGTATGCTTGGGCTAAAGGACAGTGTTTGGCTTTGTAGTAGTCATGTCATCATAGATGAGGTCATTTGTTATGGATGCCTTGGTTAAAAGAGGAGCTCAGTGTTCATCTGGTTACCACTTGGTAGTGAGCTAAGTCAGATGGTATGGGCAGTGGATGGGCAGAATGCAGTACAGAGCTCTACTTTCACCTCCTGAACAGCTACTTCCATATACTGTAGTGGAGGTGGATGTGTGACCCATACTGACCATTCTCCATTATTTAGTGCAGGCAGTTGGTGTTTGTAACCATAAGATCAGTGTATGTCAGAGGTGTTGAAGTCACCCAGTTAAAGAAATAAGCCATGTGCAGCATTAATAAAGAGTCTCTAGAAAATGATCAAGCGGTAGCTACAGGCCAGGAAGGCATCAGTTGCAGTAATTAACATAACAACAGTCACCAAAGTATGGGTGGAGATGGCAAGAACATGGAGAATGACCTTTGGATGGTCTTAATGAGATTCTGTCAAAACATCTGGTGACAAAAAGGGGACATTACCAGGGTGGTCCTCTGCAAAGATGGAGAAATGCTAACTTTAAGTGGGGATATTACTTGAGAATGGAAGGATATTTTAAGAAACCCCTGAATGCAGTGATCGTACCTTCCTTTGAGGTAGCAGTGTTAGAGGAAACTGGTAGAATTCAGTCTATTGCTATACATGAGGTCACTCCAGTGATTAAACAGTTCTGAAATGGCATGCTACTGGGTGTGGATAAGATTTGGCTGAAAATGTGGAAGATACTGGGTATTATTGGTTCACTGGTAACTGGGAGGTGTCTGAGGTAAAAATCAACACCTCCAAACCTGTGATCATGGTTCTAGAATGGAAAAGAGTGGACTATTGTCTGTAGGTTTGGGTTGGGGCAGCTATCCAAAGTATGGGGGTTTTGTATTTTGGGGTCTTAGCCACAAGTGAGGGCAGAGAGGATCAGGAGATTGACCACCAGATGGGTGAAACAGTACTGCAGATGATTGCACCCAACTATGATAGTGAAGCAAGAGGGAGTCACAAGATAAAGATCTCAGCTTAGTAGGTAATATATGTCTTCATCTTCACCAAGTGTTCTGAGCTTTTTATCAGGACAAAAGTTAAATAAATTTTAGAATGAGCAGCTGAAAGGATCTCTGAAAATGAAGACTTTGTTTTTTCAGGTTGAGAAAAGGCAGTTAACCTGATTTGTAACAGCAAAGGTGCCCCCATGGTGCCTCCATTGAGAACTGTAGCAATCATAGCTCACAGTGAGGAAGCCCTTGAAAAGACATAGGACATGCTGGTTATATTATATACCTTGACTTGCCTAAAAATCCCTGAGAATCCTGGCAGATAATTGTGAGAATCATCATGGACAGCTTGGTCTGTCCTGCTCAATTTGCTAACACCATGGCCCACAGTACAAAAAGTCATTTAGGACAGATAAGTAGTTCAATGGATATAACAGACCTGTTTTAGACTCCATCCTCAGCTTAAATAAGCAACTAAGACATCTAGTAAAGAAATATAAAGCCGACTATGAATATAAATTGGCCACCTTAGCTAAAGGCAACCACAAGGCATTCTTCAGCTATGTTGACAGCTTCAAAGGAAAATCCATGATTTGTGCAGAAGATGTTGTAAATGGCACAAAATATACTGAATCTGGGAATATTGCTATCCTGCTGGAAGATAGGTTCGGTGAGAACTTCTCTCCCTTGTCTCCACCCCACATACCACAATACATCCCTCTTATATGTCCTCCCTCCCGTTATCACTAAAGAGCAGGTCCTTAATGCCCTTTCTAAGGCTTAAACACAGCCTCTGTGGGACCAGACAACATCCCTGGCTGTGTTCTTAATTGTTTAAAGCATGAGGTAGCTGCATCTCTGGGTACCCTCTTCAACTACAGTCAAAGCACTGTGTATGTCCTTGCAGATTGGAAAACTGTTACTGTCATCTCCCTACACAAGGGCGGGGGATTCGTCCACTGACCCCAGAAGCTATAGATCCCAAAGACTGACTGGCTTCATGTGCAAGGCTATGGAGAGAATCATCATGGACCTTATCAACAAAAACATAGGTGACCTCCAAACACTAGACTCATCCCAGTTTGGCTTCATCAAAGGGAGATTGTGTCTACTGAACTTGGTGGATTTCTTCAATACAGTCACCAAAGCCCTGAATGAGGGCAAAATTGTCCATATCTCCTATTTGGACTTAGCACAGGATTTCAACACTATTTCCCACTCACGTATGATTGATAAACTTGCCCAACTGAATGTAAATTAGTATATCATCAGGTGGGTTGCAAACTGGTTCACCGATAGAACACACATACTCAAAATAGGGGACTCTTCATCCACCAATAGTCCAGTAGCCAGTGGAGTTCCACAGGGCTTGGCAGTGGGGTCCCTTTTGTTTGGAATACACTTTTCAGAAGTACAGGTCAAAACAAAGGACATGTGGCTGACAAAGTTTGCAGATGACTGTAAGCCGGGCACGGTCATAGAATCCCCAAATGACAGTGACTCCATTCAGGAGGTTCTTACTCAAACCAACACTTGGTGCCAAAGTCATTGTCTCAAGTTAAATGCAAAAAAGTGTATCATCATCCCCTCTGGTAAGGGAGATGCCCCTGCAAAGAACCACATTAACAACAACAACTTAAGCACCCAATCTGTGGTGAAGGATCTGGGTACACAGGTTGACAGCAGCCTCTCCTTTGACCATGTTTCCTCAGTGGTAAGGAGAGCCTTCTATATTGCTAATCTTATTAGTAACGGCATTGCCTCCAGGAAAAAAGAGGTTATAATCCCCCGTACTCTTCCCTTATCAGACCAATAATAGAGTATAATGCCACCTTTGGTATGTACCTCACCAAACACCTTCAGCAAATGAAGAAATCTCAGAGGTACCTTACAAAGATAATTCAAGGCATGCAACACTTGCCTTATGTTAATAGACTAAAATCCCTGTTCTTGTACTCTGTGTCATACAGACTACTTAGGGGAGATCTCTGCCTTGCTTATATGGCAACCTCAGATCCTGCCGCGATGGAAATGCTGCACATTTGCAAGTTAAATGGTACCCATTGCACATGCTCTAGTGACCTCAGCATGAGATACGATATCAACAGACTTGCTGAAAAGACAGGTTCATCTCCCAAAGGCTTCCCCTTCTCTGGTATAAGCTGCCAATCCAAGTGAATCAGAGCCCATCATTAACCCTTTTCAACCATAATCTAGATGATTGGGCGGGAAACTACAAAAATTCACCCCTGTCTGTTATGCTGTCTGCCTTTGAAGATGCAGCACAATGTAATTTGACCCAGTGGTTTTAGACTGTGCCTAGAGTAAGTTCATATTGAAGTATTAGATACAGACAGGGAATTTCTTAAGCCCAGTTGTTAAATAATTTCTCAGTAATTACAAGACACAAGGACCTGCTGTCTAATTTAAATGTGATAATTTTACCATTTATGCTCATATTTTTGGTGAAGTAACTTACATTGGCATACTTGTTGACTGTGAGTTCAATAAAGAAATTTTGTTCACAGTCTCAACACACACACACACACACACACACACACACACACACACACACACACACACACACACACACACACACACACACACACACACACATCAATAGCACTCACAAATTACTGGTTGCTTTTCACCAGTCAGTTTGGGTACTAGACAAATTCCTAGTTACACAGCCATTTAACTTATTAGCTTCAACCACTTAGAAAACAGCTTTTTGTTCTTTCTTTGTAGGCTTGCATACTGCAAAATGGTTATCTTGACCTCATTTATAACACCTTTGAGTAAAAAATGGACATGGCATTTTACAATACCGATAACCATGCCTATAACAAAAATGGGGGTTGTTCAGCTGCATGCTTTTCATTTTGAACTGCATCAACTCATGTATTACAAAAACTTTTTTGCTGCCATATAGTTAGCAGCATTTCTCACATCATGCTTTGATGTAAAAATACCACCCTAACCATTTCCAACCCACTTTAACGTCATTTGGTTAACTCTGCTGCTCTACACACACATGCAGAGCTTTTGTTTCCAAAGACATTTCTGACAAAGTTTATTTCTCACCCTTCCCTTGTATTATATATGATTCTGTCTCATGGGAAAGGTGCAAGCCATGAAACTCACAGTCTTTAGCACTGAGGCATAAATTAGTTACATATTCAGCTACGCATTTGTGTGAACTCTGAATATTCAACAAGTTCTGTTTTCACTTCAGAATACTGTCAGACTTGATCATGATGGTATCTAAATCATAACTGCTGCTGTTTAATAAGTTCACATCTATTAAGTTTCTCTTGTGTATCAGCGTCCGCTAGATTTAAAAAAGTTACAACTTGAATCATTTCTTCACTCTTTAAAAACAGACCTGAAGAGTTGCTATAAAGAGTGAACTTTTGCACCCATTGTTTCCAGACTTCATTACCTTAAAGCAACGATGCTGGCAGGATGAGTTGAAGTATCAGGCCCGTTATAAATCTTTAGCCACGTTAAGTGAAAGTGAGGATGAGAGAATTATGTCAACGTTGTCCAAACTTTGACTTTTGCTGATCTGAGAACTAGTTTGTGTTGTTCATTTCTTTTTCAAAGTGTTTCATTTCATAAGAAGTATATAATTAATTGCTCCATTGATTAAATTCTGAGGACTTTCCTTTCTGGTTAAAATAGCATTTGTCTTGGAAAAGCAGAGCTGCTGTTCTTGTATTCATCTAGCAAGTTTGTAAAACTGTGATGACTGTTACAATCTTAATGTAATACTATGTCTTGCACTTGGTGCAAACAGAGACTCAGCTTCAGGATTAATATGCAGACATAAGTAATAACAAAGGGATACAAAAGATGGTGAGTAAGCACCATACCATGCACTAATATAGCATCAAGTGTATAAGCAAGACACAGTCACACGATATCCCACATGCACTTAGAATTACAGTCTATTAAAGGCACATTGCACTGTGCAATTTAACAAGTTTACAGTACTTACTAAATGTATGAACAAAAGATAATGTGACAGCCTCACAGATGTCAGTAGTAGACACTCCTCTAAAGGAAGATGCTGCTAAAGCAGCAACTTGTCAACTCTTGACTTGTAATATTGTTTTTCCAAGCAACAGAACTGACTTGCCTGATTTTTTAAATCATTTTGTTCTAGAATCTTAACACTTATATGAAGCATGACTCCATGCTAGTTGGTAACCTTTTGACTGACTTGAAAAAGTTAATCTCTTCCATTTAGATAGACAAGACTTTCTAATGACAGACTTTCTGTCTTTATTGAAATTTTAACCACTCCCTCAGATAAATTTAAGTTATTAAGAAACAGCACAGCATTCACCGGGCCAACGTGTAAAGGTGGTGTAAATATGGTGAAGGCCTCTCCCTTCCTTTCATGAAAAAAGAACCTCCAATGAAAGGTAAAATCAGATCCAAAGAAGCGTACTAGTAAAAAATGAAGAATGATGGTTTTCTTGGCCAAAAAAGAAGTAAAATCAGATCCAAAGAAGCATAGTAATAAAAAATGAAGAATTATGGTTTTCTTGGCCAAAAATCAACTAGTAATGTCATATGAGCCTTCTACATAGCTTCAGCAGGACATTATATATTAGAGGGAAATGACTGGAATACATGCAGCTCTAATCTCACTAGCAGGTATATAATGACTCCATACTCTGGGCCAGCATTCAAGGAGACTCAGCCCTCATCACTGACTTGATGAGGGATGGCCAATAAGAGCAACAATGGATTCACACAGTATTTTCAGATGCAGCTCCCTGCACCAAGCACAATTTTCCTTAAGATCACACAGAGAGCATGCTTCAGACCTGGGGCTGGACTCTTCTTCCCTCTCTCGAAACCCACACAAACTCCACACTGACCACTTTGGAGCTCTGTGTCCCTGTTTCCAATAGCTGACACCCACACTTGGATATTTGAGTTTCACACACCCATACACACCTGGAAAAAGCTGGCACAGATTTATTAGCTGTGCCCCTTTCTGCCCAGACTCTGAGGTAATCATGCTGCTACCTGTCAGCTACCCTAAGGCTTTTACAAAGGGTACCTAATTATAGTGTGTAAAATTAATTCTAATACAAATGGCAAGATGTGACCAAAGAAGCAAGGTTTTCAAGAGCAGCCACAGTGTCACTAAAACAAGCATAAGTACTCTCAAGATGTTAAAAGTATTCTCTAAAGGAGCAGCCACAATGAAAAGTATTAAAATATTTAATGATAAATAATAGAAAACAGGAGAAATTGGAATACAATAAACAACAGAGTTTTAACCACAGAGATAGAAAAAATAATACAGTTGGGTAGTTCCTCACAAATGCAGAAAACAATACTAAACTATTCTCACTAAATGTCCCTGAATGACTAAAGAATTATTGTTCCCTGACTACCTACTAAAGCAACGCAAGCTGATGTGTGCTGACTGTCTTACCATAGCAAAAGCCAGATGATGTCTCTCTTTGTCTGTGTGGATATGTGAGATACGTATCCTTTCAGAAATCTTTTGTCAAAGTGGTTGCTGCAAGAGTTCCAAAGGAACTGATGCTGGTTAGAGGATGAAATCACCTCTGGTCACCTGACACTGGTACAATACACAAACAGAGCTTTGCTAAGATCTGTGGTAAGATCTGAAAGCTATAAGATGATTTCAAACTTTCCACCCTTTCAGGGTTCTCTGATACAAATTCACATTTAACCAGTTATAATAATACTGTCTGACATACATGTATATCACTTTTCTGTCCAGCAGGACACACTGTTGATGCATTTTTAACACAGGCAACTTTACAAAGACATTTTTAACACAAGCATCTGTACAAATCAGTGTGATAGTCAAATGACATAAAATTCTTTACAATACTCCAGCTAGCTATGCTGGCATATGTTACACTTGCACTGCCCTACTCTCCCTGGCACAGATGTCACTACCTCCTATTATCACAAAGTATACTGGGATCTTGTCAAAAAAGGAAGAAGTTAGACACTTTGTGGACAGACAGAAAAGTGCATTGCTGGACTGCTCAAAATATTTAGAGAAGATAACATGCATGAAGTTTGAAATGTCATTTTGGATCACTTGAATCTTGTGACTTAGCCCTTATTGATGCATTGGTCAAATTTAGTTCACAACTGTCTTTGATGCTTAATGACTTGATTGTGCTGACTCTTTTGAGCAAGCAGTTATCATTTGATAATATCTGGAAGCCTGAGAAAGTATTAGGTAAAATAACACTGGGTGCGAATAACATAAAGTTAATGTTTTTTTGTAGATGGGTAGAAGTAACTCTGAAGGGTTTGTCAGAATAGATCACTGCAGAATCATCACCAGACTTGTATAATCTACCATGATTATGATGCAATGATGTACTATATATAAGGGTAGAGAATAGGAGAAGGACAAGTATCAAACCTTGCAGAAAGCCATCTTGGCATTGGTCCAATTATCCAAGTAGCTTATAGATCATCTAATAGACTGCTTGGAAAAATCACAGTGTTTTCAGTGGAAGAGTAATATGCCATAATAAAAATTGTTAAAAATTTTAACAGGTTTAGAAAAAATGAACAGGTGAATTCACCTGTGTTAAGTTCCTCCCCGCAAACACGGTTAGTAAATTCTAGTAGGGTAGTCTCAGTTTCATGAGCCACATAAAAGCCATATTGAATAATGGCAAGGAGATAATTTGACTGTAAATGACTCATAACTGCATCATAATGCAGAATGGAGATAACGGCTCTTGGGGTAAAGTTAGATAGTTTTGTAGACATATCTTTATGCATAGGGAATAAAACAAAGGACTTGGTGTTTTTTTGGGGCTAGGATTCATTAATAGAATGGACAGTTCTTGAGGAGATTAAGGAATAAATTATTCCCTCTGCTGACAGCTTTAGATATTCTGGTGACAGATTTGCCACAACAGGAGAGATGGATTCCAACTTCTTCAGGAGTTTCTGAATTAAAATAGAGGGTGGAGCTGAGAGATCTCACCAAAAAATGTAGGTAACCAATCGTGAGACAGAGGAAGTAGTGATGTCTTGCTCAGCTAGTGATTAGTAAAAGTACTTGCAACTTCATTGTTGATGGCACTGGGTAACAGGATGGACTGAATGTACACCAGGGCTTAATACAGGAGAGAGACATTATTCCCAGAAAAATTGCGGGTTATTTATATATGGAGTCTGCTGTGGATGAAAGTAAAACCTTTACTGGTTGCAAGCACAGCTTTAATATTAAAGCTTCACAGCACCAGTGGAGGCTCTGCTTAACCTTAGATAAATATGGAACCACATCCTTTCCTCTCTGTGTATATAGTAGTTGTATCAATGTGAACTAGAAGCAAATGTGCTACAAGAACACTTACAAATTATTTGGCTTTCTTACGAATAACTACATCTTGTTTAAACATTAAATAAGATGCTAATAATCCTGATTTTTATTTATTTATTTATTGCCAGTTTGATAACCGGGGAAGTACACTGGGTCCGAGAACCCGTTTTCAGTGGAGGCCCGGGGAGAAAAGCTCCATATTACAAACACATTGCACACTTAAAGCTCCATATTCCAAAACACATTGCACACTTAAACAATTTACAAACAAGTAAAAATAACATTTTTTATACACTTGTATTGTTAGCATAGAAGAAAAAATATACATAGATATGAAATGCAAATGAAGTAAATCAGAGGAGAAGTGTAGGAAAAAGGAGGTGCAGAGAATTAAAGGAGAAGAGATGCCAAGGGAAGGATAAAAAGAACAGTTAGACAAAGATTCATTTTATGTTTGTGGTGAAAGATACATCTTATGGAAATGGTAAAATATGCAGTGCAGGAATAGGCATATAGGCAGTGGGGAAGTGAAGATATAAAAAGAATTTACATAGAGTTTATACAGGGGGAAAAGAAGATAAAGAAGTAGAGGGTAGGGAGCTTGAAGAAAGAGTTGGAAGAAGAGGTGCAGGAGGGAGAAAAATTGAAACCGGGATGTAATAGGATCTAAGTAGGAAGTATACAATTACAAAACATCTAAACCTACACTAAGTTGCACATTCAAACAAGGGACAATAACAAGGTCGCTAAACACTCCTATGCAATTGGTTTTGCAGGCAGCAAGACAACATGCACTTCCAATGCTGGGGCTTTGCCCCCCCCACACCTCCACTATCTTATTATGCTCACACTGAGGTCTCACAAACTCATATGGATGGACAAAGGTAAAAAAGAAACACAAAACTCATCTTTTCCCTTTTCTCTAAGTCCTGTGACCCCAAATCAAAGCAAATATATGCAACAACACATGCTCTAATATATACTGAAATGTTAAGTACGAGAACACACAGTCTTTCACCCGAGATGTTTTGTGGGATGATAAACAGTGCTCTTAGTTATTTTAGTATACTATACCACAAAGAGTACTTACAAGTAAAAGTCTTTGCACTTTCTGACTTCACCACATCAAGAATAATATGCTGTAAAGTAACTCATCAGAAAAGCTCTCCTTCATTCCTTTTCCTGACTGCCTGACAAAGGTAAACAGTGAATTATGAAGCAGTTACCACACATTATTATCAGTAGTAATATAACTAGTTATCAGTTAGTAGTCAGTTTACCTGGAATTTTCTCAGTTCTGGAGAAATCTTTGCTATATAGAATTTTCACAGTAAACACATAGTAAAACCATTAACAGGTATCTGGTCAGCATGAATAAGTACATGGCTCTAAAGACTGGAGAGTTGCAGGAGCTTGTCCTGCTTTCTGCATGTAAAGTAAACAACCATGCTACACTATGAAAATTAGGTTGCATTTGAATGATGTCTCGTTAGATTTTAAAAGTTAGATCCTTTCTATTTCTGAATGAGATATACATGGAAATAAGTTGTCATGATCATTAATGAAGAAGCACTCGAATGTCTCTGACAACGACATTCTTTATTCCCTTACCAATAAAATAGGCCTGGAAAATACCATGCCAGAATTTACTTGGAAATAAGCTTTAGGCCTAGTCATGGAAATAGTTGTAAAAATGCCTAGAGGAATAAAGTGATTTTTCAGGATACTGCGTAAAGAGACATGTACTGCCTTAGGTATTTCCTAACAAAAGTTGCAGGTACTTTTTATTATAATGTTTCCTTTTTCTCCTTTAGTTCAGCCATAGAGAACATTTCTAAAATGTTCAGTTTTCAAACTCTATTACATTTTCTAGCAGTTTGTCTGAATGTCAGTTTTGACGTTAACTCTCAGAATCAAATTAACTTGCAGGTCCCCTTGCTTATGTCTGCTCTGTGTCTCTGCTGGTCTGCTTAGCTTTGTATCTTGTCACTGTCTTCCTTTGCTTATCTTTTAGATTCCATTTCCTTTTGTCTCTGTTGATTTCCTATGTGAGTTCTATTTAATTCCTTATCTGTGTCCTATATTTACGTTCTTAATAACATTTTCTTTTTTCTACTGTACTTTATCTTAGTGCATTACATCACGTTATTTCTCTTTTGTCATCCCTTATATTGCCTTAGTGCTCAGCATTAACATTTCTCTCATTAACTCTGCATCACAGATGTCGTGGTTTAGTCATTTACTGTGTACATATATATATATATATATATATATATATATATATATATATATATATATATATATATATATATATATATATATATATATATATATATATATATGTGTGTGTGTGTGTGTGTGTATATATATATATATATATATATATATTTATATATATGTGTACTTTGATAATGCATGTTGCATCTGTATTCCATCCACTGTAAGACTATTTTATGTTTATTATTTTTTTTTATGATTATTTTGCAATTGCCATTTTTTCTTCTGTCTGTTCTTTTATTATGTTTTCTGCTGGCACTGTGGTTACTGCCAGCAAAATGGAGAATGGATGGGTCAAAACAGTGAGGTGTGAAGACAACTTATTGGTGTAGGGAGAGACAGAGACAAATTCAACTAATAATTAGCTACGTAACTAATTAGTTAAAAATAACACATGCTAGTAGGTGGCATCTGATATTTTAAAAGAGATACATTGAACCCTGCTTCCTGTTTGCTTAGAACAAAAACTGTACAAATGTAAGGTGGGAACACTGCATTTATCTTAAGCATTTTACAGGCATAGTGCTGTCTACTTTTGGGTTTGCGGCCTTTGCCAGATATGTCCAGCCTCTGAATGAGCTTAGACAGGAATACTTATATATACCTCATACCTTTTGCATAACATTACCCAATATACATTTTATACAACCTGAAAATATGTTTCCCTTACAGGGAAGGGTGTTTAAACATTCTTTGGCTAGATATGTTAGCTTCACTTTTACCGTGGTGTATATCATGTTTTTTGTATGATGACCATGAATTCTCCTTGGCTGATGTACTGGGAATGTACCAGGCATCAAAAAAGCAATGCCTGACAGGGTGAGTGTTACTATATAACATTTTTCATATAATATAGTTCCTCTTCCTAATGTTTCAGACTTGCTGTAGTATATGTAACCATTGCTGGAGGAAGTATCTTATATCCAAAATATGTTTGATAAGTATTTAATATCAAGACTATTTTTCTGTCACACACACACACACACACACACACACACACACACTCACACATCAGAAATACCTTTAAAAACACATATGATTACACTGTTAGTAGTGCCAGCCATTAGAAGTTTCATGCCTTTGTACCTCTCAATTGCCAGATTTTTGCAGAAGGCCTTAATTTTTTGCCTCATTTTTTTTTTTTTTTTGGTCTGTTCCTCATAAAATTTGTGTTTTGATGGCAAATCATTGAGGTTGAAACTACTAAATAATGAGTTACATTTGAGTTTCAGACTTTCATATGCTTCAGAAAATGAATGTTAACATACTTCATGTTATTTAGCAATTTTGTAATTTTATAAGAGCAATATTTAAAATCTGTCCCTATTTATGAGCCTTTAGCCCACAGTATTTTACTCTTTGTCTGGATTTCTTGAGCTAAGAGGTGCACACACACACACACACACACACACACACACACACACACACACACACACACACACACACACACACACACACACACACACACACACACACACACACACACACACACACACACACACACGCACACACACACACACACACACACACACACACACACACACACACACACACACGCACACACACACACACACACACACACACACACACTTCTGTAGTTTTTTTATTTATCCATTTGTTTTAATTTTGCATTCTCTAAACAGCAAAAGCGATGCTTAGCAAGTGTAAAATAATGGTGGACATTATCTCCATTACATTCTAAGCTCCATGGCAGCTTAATATGCTGTTGTGAAGTTGCAGACTCATTTTTTAGTGAGTATTACCTATACATTAATACCAAGCTGGAGAACATTTGTTTTCCAAAAAGACTGTGATGTACAACTTGTCCATTCTCTAAGATTAAATAGCACCACAGAAAACAAATATCAAAACACATGTGAAAGTTGTTTATAGTTTATGGCAATATTATAAAAAATAAATTATGTGAATCTACATTATAGGAGTGTCAAGAATCTACTTCATGGTCCTGAAACATGCATTTTTAAATCATTTTTGGTTACTACCCAGAGAGATTATGAAGCCCCTAAAATGACCATTTATTCATGCTGCTGCCCAGCATCCTAGGACACCAAGAGAAAGAGAGAGTGATAGCGAGTAGCAGGCAGGAGCTAGGGCTGAAAGCCATCTCCCAGTATGGTTGGGAGTTTCTTGTGCATTCGTAACACCTGTTCGTATGTGCTGGAAAGCATTGTACAATACCTGATACTGTGGGCCCCCATGGTGCTTGCCTATATACACCTGCAATTCATAACACAATAAAATGCATGCCTTGGTGGAACACACTTCAGAAAATGTCTAGTTACAGATGTTGTAATTTTGCCATCTAGGTGGAATATTTTCTATGGAACTCTATCAACATCCTCCACTTGAAAAGGTAGGCTGGTACTAGCCAATCATTTCTGTTCATCCCCAGTAGATTTCTATAGCACCAATTCTAATAATCAAACCCAGGTCATCTGGGTTTTAGTCAGGGCTAAAACATCTGTGACATGGAGCTGTCCATGATATTGAAACGTCTTTGATAATGTCATATTTGTAGTTGCTGAGAAATCGCAAGAAACAAAATAGTATAATAAGTAGAGGTGCAATATGTACCAATGTCGGAAGACGTGATTAACATTATAGCAGAAATATTACTTAATACTTCAACAGTGCTTTGGAAGTGATGGGAGCAACTCTAAAGGTCTATATATTTGCTGACCACTTCTTACACTATTATTTTTAAAGAATTTCGGGGACTCTGTATGGTTTACTTCCATGTTCCTGTTTATCACAATACGTCACTTATCTATATTATATTTTTACAGTGGCTGGTCCTATAGCAACTTCCATAATTTTCTTGTATTTTTGTAACATGTTTTCCACTTCTACAGCATTACTACCAGATCAGCTTGGTATGTAATATGTTGCATTTATCTAATATGTTTATGAAATTTGTCAAGTTGGTTATGACAGTTTCCTTCCGTAACACCCCCATCCCTAATAATGAGTGGAACAAGTAGTTTTTCGATGGCATTATTACTGAGTGTTGTTTCTTCAAAAGTAGGTCACAGAATGCCATTTTGCCATGCACAAGAGATATAAGGCCAGATTCCAAAAGACTTGCTCTCAGTGTAAGCTTCTTACTTTAGTGTAAGACCTGTCTATAATCAGGCTTATACTGGGGGCCAGTTTCCAAAAAACCTGCTCTCAATGGCCACATTCACTGAGAGCAGATATTTTGGAATGCGGCCCATACTGTTTGATGTTTGTGAATGTCAGGGTAAGGGAGTATTCTACCACTCTCAAGTATGAGTCACCTGCCCCTCTCCCTACTACCCTCAAGTATGAGTCACCTGCCTCTCAACCTGCATACACTGAAAATAGGTACAAAGGTCCTTGAAAAGTAGGCACAGCCAGCAAAAAATATGGGCATCTCATTAACATAAAATTTGAATACCAAATAGCACAACTCTTCCTGCTTCCAGTAAGAATGTGATCTATATTCAGAAATACATTTAGAAAGCAGAGTGTGACAAAAATGATGGGAAAACTTAAATACATTATAACAGAGTGTAAAATCTGTAGACATTAATGAACTATATTGCAAAATTCTACTACACAAGGTCATTTATTTTTGCTTCTGAAAAAGGGAGATGTGAGATGTGTGTCCTCCTTTTTTTTAAATTACTGGTGACACCAGTATGCTGGTCATGTAGTGTGCTTGTATGTGTGCTTGTGTGTGTGTGTGTGTGTGTGTGTGTGTGTGTGTGTGTGTGTGTGTGTGTGTGTGTGTGTGTGTGTGTGTGTGTGTTGTGTATGCGTGCATGCGTGCGTGCATGTGTGTGTGTGTGTGTGTGTGTGTGTGTGTGTGTGTACTAGACAGATTCGAAAATCATGTGTTATGAGTAGAATTCAAAAAATTGTGTGAAGGGATAAATTAAATCTGAAGAAATGGGCCTACCTGAAAAATAGGTGCAGGGGTAAATCAGGCCTAAAAATATGTATGTTCCTGGGGAAAGGGGACTGCTGAGAAGTTTGCTGAGAGTTTGTATGCTTATAATCTTGATATAGTGGAGGTAAAGGGGGGTTGGTTTAGGTAAATCCCTTGTTTTTGTGTTTTTTAATCAACATTTTGTTATTGCTAAATGTATTTTTACAGTTTTGTAGACCATGATTTTAGTGTGCAATATAATGGCATATATTCCATATAGAGAGTGTATGTAATGCTATATAAGTACATATATCACAGTGCCCCTTGTGACAGCGTCAGTTCCATAGTGCTGCTATTATCAAAGCTGACAAGTCATAGTTTATTGATAATAGACAAGTAAGAAAGTACATTACAGAAGTTTATTTTTTATTATTTTTTGTAAAACAAACTTTGAACTTGTCTCCAAATAGAGTGAGAAAATGGTTAGCATTCTGTAATGCAACTTGTACATGATTATTAGAGAGTGAGTAAGAGTACGTTTAAGAAACATGATCAAACTACAAGCAGCTATTAGAGAGTGAGTAAGAGTACGTTTAAGAAACATGATCAAACTACAAGCAGCTATTTGCGGTTTTAGCTTTCTGAAGAGCAACTTTGAGTCATCCATGAAAAAACAGTGTTGACAATATTTACACCCAACAAGAGTGTGAAAAAGGGAGGGTATAAAGTTTATTTAAAGACTTCAGCATTAAATACTTAACAGCTTTGCTTTTTCAACAGTTTTGTACTGAAAAAATGTAAATGTGCTATGTAAGGCTTTTGTAGGCTTATTGTAAACCCAAACAAGAATAATCCAGTAGAAAAGCAACTCTGATCCTGCTTTCTGATACCATCTAAAAAGCCAGTGACTCTTTGCACTATCACTATAACTAAATGGAGGGAAAAAGACCCCATTATTTCTATGATGTGTCATATTATAGGGGCCCAAACATTATTTTGGGCAAACAAAAAGGCTGAAAAACAAAATCCGGTTAGTATTGCTGTCCCCATAGTGGCCATTATGAAGTATAAAAAACAAAATATAATAAGAAATATTTAGAATGAATATGATACATCATTAGTAAGCAGAGTATCAAGATATAACGACTATATGTGTATATACATATATATTTAATTTTAGGGTGGTTTTCCTTTAATGCATGAAAATGCTAACAATTTAGGTGATTAACATTTTAGCTATTTTCACCTGGCTTGTAAAACATACTAACTTGTGTGTTCAAGATATGCATGCCAAAAAATTCACCTCAAGAGTGAAGCTCGGGAGACGAATCTTGACATCTATGCTGAGAACACATAATTAAAGATTATGATCAAAGACTGATCATAATTCTTTGTAGTGCATAGAACTTTATGTGATCCATGTACAAACAGCTGCAGAAAATGAAAAATATGCCAACTGTTTTAAGGGCTTTCAAAGCCATAAAGCACTTAGCAAGCACTGCCAGAAAGACTGTATAACCCAGTCCCTTATGTTTACATGCTCCTTCTCATGTCTCTCAAGTGTCAGGATTTTCACAGAATCTCCAGATTTTTGCCTCATATGTTTGGTTTGTTCCTCAAAAAATCTTTAGTTTTCCAACAAATCTCTGATGATTGAAGTCACTAAATAATGACATACCGGTTGAGTTTCAGACTTTGTATTCTTCTGAAAATGCAGGCAAACACATACCCTGTTACTGTACTTATTTTCTAAGTTTAAGGAAAGAAAGAAAGAGCAAAACAGCTCTCAGGCAAACACCAAAACCTTTTATTTAATGCTTTTGTCTGCTTGTCAGCCTTGACTTCATCAGAATACATCTCCTACTAGTTAATTTCCTATTTATACAAAATAATCACATGACTTCATTTAATTAATTAAACAATTGATTATGTTAAAATTTTTTTAAAAAAAACTTATCATCTCATTGCCTAACTATAAACCTAAAAATATTGTTTTAATAATCTTATGTTAAAACATATTAGCAGCAGAGGCACATAATCCTAACTAACAAAATCTATACAAACTTAGCAAAAACTTGAACAAACAAACTTTGTTAGTCACATCATAAAAGTAATAATAATATTTCGTACTATCACTAGCTAAAACCTATATAACTAAATTCATTTATTTATTTACATATGGAAATCAGATTTCAATTTAAGATAACTAGAAAGGCTAACAGTTTCATTAAGTCCCGGTGGGTATGTCGCATTACATTTTAACTGCCACATTAATTCTCGGTACTTCAAGAAAATGTCCAAAGGACCCCCCCCCCCACTATTGCACTATTGTTCCTCACCTGTTCGAGAGCACTGAATTTAAACCAATGCCCCTCATGTTCCTTAATATGTTTAAAAAGAGCATTCTTAAGATTGTTCTTACTAATATCATATAGATGCTGATAGACCCGCCTGTTTAGACTATTGATAGTTTTCCCTATATAAAAACTCTGACACTGTTGACAAATCGCTATATATATTATACTTTTACTATAACAGTTGAAACTTTTCTTCAAGGCCACCCAACCAAACCCCTTGATAAACAAGGATTCATTTTCCATCTTATGAGGACATTGATTAAAATGTCCACATTTACTCATCTTACCTTTGGTCCCTTTTGTTGTGTTGGTCTCTAATAAGTTTTTAAAGGATTTGTCCTTCTTATACACTACAACAGGATGATCACCTAACTTATTTTTAAATTGTTGCTCCATATCAAATAGCACCCAATTCACATTTAATATTGCTTTTATTTTTCCATATAATGGACTAAATGTAAGTATCATAGGATGCGATCCCCCCCACGAGACTTAATGAAACTGTTAGCTTTAGTAGGCCCTCATGTAAGTTAGAGGCAAGTGGAATACATCATAGCACTTACAAAGAGGTGGTGTCTGGTCCACAACTATGGGCTGTGACAAGATAACAAAATGAACACATTGCAAAACTCTTTTGCAGCCCCGATGTCCATGGGTGACATAAATGTATATGGGTCTGTCTGATCTACCTAGTCAGAAACACAATGCAATGTTTAACACGAAAAGCGTGTACCATTACTTACTTGTGGTGTCCCCAAAAGCACTCCTCCCGGCCCCTACATCCAATCCTCTTCTGGGAATGAAAGGTTTTTAAGTGTTTTATGCCATTAACTGGATCACTCTTGGAGAAGTACTCCTTGCTTCTTTGGTATGGTCCTCACTCCCACTACCTCTAAAATTTCTGAATGAATTCAGAGAGTCTTGCCAAGCTTATGGTTAAAGAAACCACAGAAAAGTTTGTCTGTATCATCTAATATCTGTTAAATATTAATAGTGTCTCCTATTAAGTATATTATCCATGCATATCCCATATGAAATTTTGTGAACAACTATCCAGTCATCCACACTGATGAGATTGCCATGCAAGTACTGCATGACATGTAATGTCACTGTCTATATCAGTTAATGGCATCAGGCAGTTAAAAACCCTTCATACTTGTTAAAGGATTAGATGTGGGAGCTGGGATGAGTGTCTTTTGTGAACACCTTGGTGAGTCTGGCACAGGCTTTTCTTGTTAGACATTGCTTGTTATGTAATGGATGACAGCATTATCCATACAGTTACAGAAGCAATTGCATACCCATTTGAAGTTTGCCATTACCAACTTGGATGTCCACCTTCTGACAATCCACAAATAAGCTGTAATTTTCTTCTTAATGATGTTTGTCAGATTTTGGGCATTCCTCCTTTTGTATAAGGGCCCCAGTATAGCTGCCCACCAGTCTGCAGACGTCTCTGAACTGCTGGCATTTCTTGAGGATCCATTATGACATTGTCTTATATGCTGATGGGCTTTCTGAGGACTCCGGGAGATAGACAGTCTAGTCCTTCTACTTTATCATTCCTAAGGGCAACCAGTCTCCTCTGAACCTCCTCTCTTTCTGTCCTGGTGTCTGTCTACTTCTCTCTGATTCTACACTGCCTTACTTGCAGTTTAGCACCCACCTCTAGTATTATTTGAGAATACTAAAACCAAATATATTTGCTACATCTTCATTTTCTTAGTCTTCTATAATCTCCATCTCGCCTTTTCATTACCTCTATATACCTCAGCAAAACATATTCTCAATATAAATCTCCTACTATGTCCTACCCATTTGAGCTCATTGTCACTTCATCTGTCTCTGCTGACCCTGTGACAATATTTTCCCTCCAGTAACATTCCATCTCACACTCTCTACCTTTTACATCTACATCAATTTCACTATAACTTCCTTAATCTCTACATCAGCTAACAAATGTACATACAACTCATATATTTCTCACTGCTTCTCTGCTTTCTGCTTTTATCTCCCACACCTCTTCTCTCAGATTCTCCTATTCATAAATGTAAAATTGTAAATTATATTTTAAACTTCACTGTGTATACCAGTTTGTCATATACTAACACACGATGACTCTATATTTTAATGTTTGCAGATTTTCTCTAGTGTATTTACCTTTCAGTTACTGTATGTCCATACTGTAACTTTAAGCTTTAAGATTTTCTTTTTTGTATAAAAGTACTTATTTTCTTACCAGGCCTCCACTGTAAAGGTGCTACCTTAGCCCTCTTAGACTACCCTGGCAACAAAAACAGTAAACAAATATACATTAACATAGCTGAAAGAGCTTTTGTTCCCAGTTAAGAGCTCTATCAAGTCTTTGAGATTGCTCCTTTTCTTCTTCCTTGGCCACTTTTGTTAACCCCTTTGTTGTCTTTTTGCTAACCATCTTGTACTGTGGCTGCTCATGTCCCACCCCCTCTTTTCTACCTCCTCTGTGCATTATCTTTTTCACTAGCCTGACGTTCATATGTAGCACCATTGGCTTTCTCTTTTTTGCTGTTGTGTATCTCTCTCAAACTATTGTCCATAGACCTGCTTACTCCATTTCTAACCATTTCCTATAGCTTGTTTACTTTCTCAGTTTGACTGCAGTCTAGGTCATCTGACTAACTCAGAGTAATGCAATTCCCATAATGTCTTGCAGTATTGTTATTGTTTTTATATTATTATCCTCATAGTCTCAACCACAAAGTAGCAGTACATCCTGCAACTTGCAGATATCAAAAATCAAGAAAAAGGCTATTGAAAAGTAGGTACATCTGGCCAAAAATTTGGACAAATGTAAAATATGCATATAATCCAACTCACTTCAAATTGGATTGTGGGGTACTACGAAGAAACACAAGCTTAAATACCTTAGAGCAGCAAAATATTGGACAAACATATAAGTATATTTCCATGTCTTTTTGTCAAGATAACACTGTTACAGAAAAAGAAGACAACAGATAATCATAATTGACTTTTGAGTAATGTCCTTAACACTGCAGAATGTTAAAAAAATTCTCCACCAACACCAACGTAACAAAACTAACTACAGTGACCCAACTGAAATACCACACACAACTCTGCTACAATAAAAACTCCATTTATACAACAAAACACCAAAATGTGAAATGTCTGTCATACCTCCTACAGTGTTTAAAATAAAATACATGCAGCAACTGAGCCAGCAGCTACTTTCAACTTCTAAGATGCAGATATATTAATTCACAAACACATTATCAATTAATGGTAACATAAGTTTAGTACAGTGGAATGTGAAAATAAAATGAGGGGAATGCTTTTGTAAAACATAGTTTCAGGACAATGACAGCTTTACTTCTTAATGCTGACATATATTGATATAACACAAAATTAAAGCTCATATTGTTTTAATTACAGTAACCTTATGCTCAAAACTGAAAACTCCACAATTAGCGCTATGTATCCCAACAGTCATATTGTGATTGTAACATTCTCAGTTTAGTTCACAAAAACAAGTTAGTATTATTAGCTGGAATGTGCTTATTCCAGAATACGTCTCATTTCCTCAACCTTCCCAACCACAACACCTTATAAATTGTGCTGGCTCCTGACTATCAGAATATAGCCATTTGTTAAAAACAGCTCTTACATTTACCTCTGCCCCACCACTCACATGATGACTGAAAAAAAAAAGAAAAAAAAAAAGAATTTTATCACATCATGTGAGTTACTAAAACAAACTGGTTTGCTGTTTGTCACAATGCCTCCAACAGAGGCATTCCATTTGATTTTTATATCTAGTGACCAAACAGCAGCAACACTTTGTTAATTTGCCATATTGCAACATGCAAAGAAGCCATTACTGTCAACTGTCTAGTATTTGCCCTCACCATATTCTCAAAAAATGATGGTCCCGTCAAAAGAGTGAGCAATGAGGTCAGATTTATGTCAAGGAAGACTGAAAATGCAAGAGGAAGAAACATTCACTATTGTTTATCATTTCACTCACTTCACTATCAGGTGTGAGTCTAACTATCAGGCACAATCCAGTGGTTGCAACTCTACTAATATAATTGTATTTTAACATTGGTGATGCTGTGAGCCTGCAGATGCAAAGTGATGACCAGGAATGGCCTTTGGTCAACTGGTGCCCTAGGCAAAACGGCTCCACAGTGCCCTCCCACACCACTTGGTAAACCCATCCTGGTTTACCAACACCATCCAGATTACTGGAAAAGTGCCCCTGCTAGAGCGGCGCCCTAGGCGGCCACCTAGTTGGCCTATGCCTAAAGCCAGCTATGGTGATGACACAAGCCTGGTGAGGGCAGGGAAAGAACTAAAAAAAAACCTGTGATTTAAAGGGGCCACTCAGAATGTTTCACCACTCTTTTATTTTAGGTAGAAATACAGTATTTTCCAACAAATACAGAGTTGTTCAGAGGTATGAATAACAGTTTCACCCTTGACTAATGGCAGCTTCAGCTGTATATTTGTGACTCCCTCTACCTTAGTTAAGACCATGTCCAGAATTATATCCTTTTGTAAATAGTCCTCTACCAATTGGCTGAAGCCTTTTAGTCCAACATGTCAATAACCTCCTTCATTGTCTCTACGCTGTAGCTCAGACTAACTCGGCCTTCTCCTGGCAGGTTAAGATTCCCCATACCTATTAGCATCTCTCTCCTCCCCCACTCTTATTCACTCCTCTATTCTCTCATTCCTTTCCTTTGATGTATGTAGGCAATGATACTCTATATTCTCCTAATAGCTCATCCACATTCTCTACCTTAACTGCCAGGACAGTTAGCCTAAATTCTAACCCAGCCAACCTTTTTACAGAATGGTGGTTCTCCTTCTCACATTGTATATCCCCCCTTTATGTAGTGTAGTACTTTACTACCACCTTTTGTAGACAGACATTCCCGAACAACCTCTACCCAGGCGCCACCATTCCTCACCACCTTGTCACTTACCCATGGTTCCGAGACACTAACAATGTCCACCTTCCCCTTCTATAGTACGTCTTGCAGTGTCCCCATATTCTTACATGGACTTCTTGTGTCACATAATAACATTGTCCAGCCATGTTGTGAAATGATTAAACTTTTACTTCTGCATTAATTTTTTCCTTCTTCCTACTCCATGAATAATGAAACTTCCTTCAGCTTCTATGACACCCCTTGCATCTCAGTTTAATAATATGATCACTCTGTTGTACCTTTCCAGATCAGCAATGAGTGCTGCTATCCCTTCCTGGCAAAGATGAAGCTTTCTGTCTTCCAGCTCTCCCTATTCTCCTACGAGTCCGAAGCCCTTCCACGTCATCCACAGTAACAGATGGTCATTTAATTTCTAAGTCTCCACTTCCTCAGAGTAGTTGCTGTTATCACAGTTAAGAGTTCTGAGAATATTATCTCCAACCCTCTCTCCTAGTATCTCTCTACTTCTTTCCTGGCATTACCTAGTACCACTTCAGCTATCTTTTCTGAGACATCATTGGTGACTGCATGCAACACAACAAGTGTTCCCCTTGGTAACTTCCTCTCATATCTTATTACATACTAGCCCTAAGACCACTTTCATTGCAACCTCATTTCTCCTTTCTCTTGTGCTAAGACTCTTAATTTTATTGGTGACTGATGTATTTATTTATTTATTCATTTTATTTTCATTTGTTTTCTTTTTGTTGCTGGGATTAGTCCCACTAAGTCATTGTTCTCTTTTCATGTAAGAGCTGAGGTGGTATACGTACTGCCTAGGGGGATTTTGGTCAGAGCACTGGGGAACTTCACATACTTGAAGAACAGGAAGTGAAGCACACTTGGGAGTTGCTAGGTGGATCTGGAGGGCTGTTACTTCAGTTCTGGAAATTCCAAGATGGAGGAGGGTGGAGCAGGAAAAAATTAACTGAAGGAAGAAGAAGAATATGGAACAACTGTTACAGAGTTGAAAATTGGAGGGACTTGAGACACAAGTGCTGGTAGATGTGATGAACCAGGCATATCCAAAGTAAGAAGAAGAAGAACCATGGCGTGAGATGGTGGCTAGACTATTACAGGAAGGAAGAAATGAGAAGTTGAAAACCAAAGCAACAGCTGGTGAAGGGGAAACACCACAGGTATTCTCAGCTGGCAGAGTAGTCAGTTTTAAAGGTTTACTTATTCTTCTTCTGTCGATTTAATTTGTAGTTTATTAGAATTAATATTAGAGAGCAATGTGATAATTATTACCTACAGAAGGGTGACATAGTGATGGGCACAGCTTGTACTAATATCTACACCAACCTAGCTTTAGCGCAGTGGGAACAAGAGAGAGTCATTAGGAATGATGACTTTCAGAGATATATTTTGACTAATAAAAGGTTCATTGCTGATATTTTTGTTTTATGGCAAGGACCAATAGAAGAGATAGAACGGTTTGTAGATTATTTACAGACCACTACAATGTTCTTAAGATTTAGCTATAATTATTCTCATGAAGCTATTCATTTTTTAGATGTCAAAATAGCTAAGAGTGTAGTGGGTGAGGTTAGGACACTGATACATAAGAAGCAATGTAAGAAGAATGTTTTATTACACAAAGGGAGTATGCACCCCTGACGTGTATAGGAATGTTGTTAAGGGACAAGCTTTGCGAAGGATGAGGATACACAACAATGATGAGGACATAAAGACAGCATTGGGTGAGTTAAGGAATGACCTTATGTACAGAGGGTATAACAGAAAAGAAGGTGACGCCCAGATAGCTGAAGTTTTGAGTGAACGGGGTACTAGGGGACTCCCTTATTTCTCAGACAGACCCGATTCTCACAGTGATACAGAGAGACAAGGCAGTAGTGAAGTCACTAGGTTGGCATTCACTTATAGTAGTAATATTAGTAAGATTTGTGAAATTGTGAAAAGGAATTGGGGGATACTGAATACAAATGAGAAAGTTAGACAGGTGATAGGAGCTAGACCACAATATGGTTTTAGAAATAGTAGCTCCTTGAAGAGACAATTGTGTTATAAGAGTGCTAGCAAGGGTTTTACACCCCAGTCACAAAGAAAGGGTACCTTCTCTTGTAGACATTGTAAAGGCTGTAGATACAGCCACTCTGGTAACTATTTTGAGTACCCACATAAGGGTTTTGTTGCAGAGACATCACTATTATGCTGATTGCAGTACAAATGATTTAATTTATTTTTCATATTACGTTGAATGTTATACTTATTATATAGGTAAGCCCAACAGGAGTTTCAGAGAATGCATCTTAGAACATGTGGGTTATATAAGGAATAGGAGAACTAAGAGTGTGTTGGCACTTCATTTAATAGAGAAAGGTAATGAGCACAGTTTTAAATTTCTAGTGTTGGAAGTGATAGGTAAGAATATGAGAGGAGGTGACAGTAAAGCTTTCACTGAAGAGAGGGAACAGCAATGGATTATACGCCTGGAAGCTGATACGTTTCCAGGCATTAATGGACGAGTCTACCTGAAACCCCACCTGAAGCTACACCCTTTGAAGCATTGAGTATTTTGTTTTATGCTGCATTTTTGGTATAATTTTTTTAAATATATTTTTAATGATATTTGGATACATTTTCAATGTTGTGAGGTGTAGAATTATTGAGGTTAAGATTTATTTAATGTATAAAAAGATTTTTACAATGTTTGTAAGCATCATTACCAATAGGTTTTTATATTAGGTTCACTGTGTTTTTAAATGATGATTGATGCCTTAATCAGTTCTTTTTTCTGATTGGCTTCATTGCATTTAACTACAGATGTTTTGACTGTTATGATTTAGGTCTGAAGAAGCTACCTGGCAGGTAGCGAAAGTGATTACCTTTTGTGCCTGTTTTATTGTTTTGCAGCCTTTTCTGTCTGTTTATTAAAGTTTCACTTACTTCACCGTGGTGTCCACCTAGCGTTTTCTTGGTTTTTCTCTTTGGTGCTTGTTGGTGCACTTTACAGACCACAAGGAGCTTTGTTTCAAAGAATAGTGCTAGGAAGTGACAAAATACAGGAAATACAAAAGCAGATGTATAAAAGGAATAAAGAAAAAATCAAAATGATGTTACTTAGGCACAGCAGTTTTTCTGAAAGAAGGAAAGTAGAAGTTTCCCCTTATTTAGGGAAAGAAGCAAGAATGAGAGAAGGGAGGGCTGATGGTATCTTAAATGTCAGACAATACATAAAATACAAAGGAAGATATTATGAAGGTGGCAGAGAATTTTGGAGAAAATTGATGAAAAAGGGAAATGGTTGAAACAGAAGACTGGAAAAGAAAAATATCTGAGAAAGTAAAGATTTTTTTTTAAAAAGATACACTTCTTCTTCTTTTGGCTTTTCCCAGTTAGGGGTTGCCACAGTGGATCATCTGTCCACTCATGATTGGCAGTGGAGTTTTACAGTGTCGAGTTGCCAGCCCAGCACCCAACCTTCCACAGAAGGCACACACACACTCAGACATCTAGGGCCAATTTAGAGTGTCCAATCCACCTACAGCATGTCTTTGGGAGGAAACCGGAACGAAACCCACGAAAGTAACAGGGAGGACATGCAGACTCCGCACAGAAGGCACCCCAGCCGAGAATTGAACCAGAGAACCTCTTACTGTGAGGCGACAATGGTAACCCCTGTACCACCGTGGCCACCCTTTTAAAAGATACACTAATAGAAGAAATAGAGAAAGCTAAGCACGAATGAGTGCCAGGACTGGATGGCATAAGTTATGAGTATTATAAGGAAATTAATAAAAATTAAATATTTTTTTTAATATTAAATGAATGGGTGAAGACATATGTGGTGAAGTGACAAAGTTTCTATGGAAAAAGGATGTAAGAAATTATATAAGAGGCCTATAATGCTAAGGAATACTGAGTATAAAATATTTATTAAAATACTACAAAAAGGATAGATAAAGCACTAAAATACTACAAAAAGGATAGATAAAGCACTAGATGAGGTAATAGAAGAAGGGAACTATAGTATAAAAGAAAGCATGGTGAAAGAAATGTTAATTATACTGAAAGAAATAGTGATGATGCTAAAAGAAAATAAAGAAGTAAGACTGATAGAATGTGTTGTAGCTAAAGCCTTTGAGAAAGTGAGCCATGAATCAATGTGGCACATTTTACAGGTACGCTTTGTAAGAGAAAAAATATTAATGCAATGAAGAAATGTTGTAAAAATTCATGGGAGCAAGTTATAATTGGATGGATGGGAAAAATAAGTATTAAGAGAGTAGTGAAACAGGGTTACCCAATGAGTATGGGATTATTTGTACTAGTAATGCATGTAGTAGTACAGACATGCATATATAAAATGAGGGAGCAAAACAGAAGATGAAAGGAAATGTTATATTATGAATATATATAACGTGCAGATGGTTTAGTACTAGTAAGAAAAAAACAATGGATGGATATCTGAGGCTGTAATGAAGATCAAAAGGCTGTAAAAAGCTGATCTGTAGTTAAAATGGGGTGTAAGGGATTTGGTGAGATAAAAAGATACATGGAATATATTTCACAAGAAATGAAATCATGATTTGGCAGTGACATTTGATGAGTATGACAGTGTAATAAGTCAATGGAGAGAGATACTGTAACTTTGATGGAAAAGTTTTTATCATTTCAGAAAAAGACATACATGTTAAATACTTCTATATTAGGGAATGTGACATATTCAGGGGGTGTATATATATATATATATATATTTTCCAAACAGATGGAAGAAGAGTTATTAGAGATGTTTCCTTCATTTGTGGCTCAAGGTGGAACTAGTGAGAACAGGGATATTTTTTAATAAAAATAAGAAGGTGATTTGAATTTAAAAAATACAGTGGCATATTTAGTATCTATGCATGTATTGCTGATAATGAGAAAGGTAAAAGAAATGCAAAATAAGTGATAGGTAAGTTGCTATATGAAAAGTATAAACAATTAGTGGAAGAAAAAACAGGGAAAAGAAAACAGGAATAAAGAAAAAGACTATGATAAAATAAAAGTATGATATAATATGATTTGGGATTTTTTTGTATATTTGTGTGGGCGCATGGAAGGAATTAAAAGAAGATGAAAAAAGCAATAAAAGACAAAAGAAAAAAAACGACCAAAAACAATTCTAATATATCGGAAGGTAAGAAACTAGAATAAAAACTACAAAGAGAGCCAAAATAAAATCAAGTTCCACTTATTCTTCACATCAAACAGTAAGCGCTTTTGTCACCCTGGACTTCCTCAGACTGCATCAAAAGAAAAAAGTTTGAAAATGTTTATGAAGCAGAGTATTTTCTGTCGAGAGTTTTATCAGATAAGTTACCAGTGAAAAGGAACATGAAATATAAGATAATGAAGGAAATAAATGTGTTCAATGTGATGAAGAAGAAACAACAAAACATTTCTTCTTAGATTGCAAAAATAATTTTGGGAAGTTTAAAAATGAATATAGATGGGAAGGATTTAAATGTATAAATATGAATATGATATTATATGAGAAGTATGATAAAGGAAAGAAATATGATACTGGCAAATAGAATAAAGTACTGTTTGTGACAATATGGGTGATGTGGAGAAAAGATTTAAGAATTTGTTACATAACAAGAAAAAAAAGTAGATGTTGTATTAGTTGAAATAAGAAAATGGTTGTGGAAGAAAGGGTGAGAACCAATGAGTGGCAAAAGAAACAAGTGCAATATGGAGGAGCATGAAGAATGCTGCAAGCTGCAGCAGAGCAGAGAAAAGTCTGAAGAATAAAAATTGGAAACTGCAGTTATGGATGAGATGCAGTCTGCAAATATGCTTGCTGTCCATTTAGTTGCTAAGGAGCTAGGAGCCTATATTTACAGTTCTTGCAAAAAAAGGCTTTTTAACTGGTTCAGGAGAGCAAAGGAGATGGAGCCAGAAGTTCACAAAATGTTGTGGAGTGGCAAAGTGAACCACATACTCTAGTGCACTCACAGGAAGTGGGAGAGGAAACCCCTATAAATAGAAAATGTGTTGTGGTGGTGGTGGCTGTTATATCAAAGAGAACAGTGCAGAGTACTAAGCAGAAAAGAAAGAACACAATAAAGATTTATTCAAAAATGACTTGACCATTGACAGGTATGTTACTTAGGATATATTAATTGAGCCATTAGGATTTATTATATCACAAATACACTCCTTAATTCATTTTGGAAAGGAAGAGTTTTGGGCATGCAACTGAATCAAAGAAGCAGGAGCACCCTTGAAATTATTGTGTGTTTCAGACAGTACTTCATTGTAAAAAAAAAGATTCAAAGATTCAAAAACACAAAGTAAACTTTATTGTCGTTTAGTACCACACGTGTAGCCTAAACAAAATTCCATGCATCAGCTCCTTCTTGAGATTACATACAGAAAGTAAAACAACACTTACAAGTAAAAGAATGACACAACTAACATATACAATTCTATTCCTAGTACCCATACAAAAGAGCAGGAAAAAAAAAGAATTTCAGTACTTAAATACAGAATAAGTTAACCTCCTATAAGTTATGATAACTGCCCATTTAAATAAAAGACACATTACATATTGCACCTTGCCTAAGTTGTCTGTCTAATATTGCACTTGATGGGGATAATATAAATAAATATAAAATAAATAAATAAATATTAAATTAATAAAAGAGACAGCCAGTTGATTTTATGTCTGATGACCTGGACCAAGAGTACACTAAGGACTGTTTTCTCTCTATATATCAGTCAGTGAACTCTATGTACAAATTATATGATGAAATGAAATTTTCATCTGGGGAGTGGTAAATACATGTAACACTGCAAGGAAATGAAAAGAAATTATGAAGCATATTCCACATTTAATTATGCGTCATGGAATTAAAGATATTGTTAGATATTCAGGGCAGCCTAAATAGTGTTTTGTGCTTTAGAAGATTGTTTGATTAATGAATTTATGAAAAAGCAATGTATGTAGACAGGTAGGCCATACAGCTAAAAGCTGTAGGCCATATTGCAGGTACTGTAAATCTAATAGAGATTGGTGGTATGAGTGTGTTAAACAAAGTGAAAATATCCAAAATGAAAATATTGAATTTGAAAATTTTGAACAAACTTTGCAAGCTGAGTTAGCTAGTGAAGGAGTAGTCAAGATGAAGGGGGAGGGGAGAAGTTTTTATGTAGATAAGGAAGAAAATTATATAATATTGCGGTTCCCCTTCAGAAGGTCGAATGGCTGAAATCTCGAAATGCATATTGTCGAAGACATATGCTCGAATTTCAGAAGCTCAACCTTCTGAAATGGGGGAAGAAAACAACGAAACCAAAAACAATGTTTCTGCAGGGGGCAAGCCCCCCTGCACCCCCACGCCCTCTGCTACTTATTTATACCAACTCCGAGATTGCACTACAGTGAAGAAAGGGAAATCTCCCATTCTGCTCTGTATGCCGATCCCCATTCAGAAGGTCGAGCTTCTGAAATTTCGAGCATATGGTCTCGACCATATGCATTTCGAGATTTCAGCCATTTGACTTTCTGAAGGGGAACCAATATTGCTGGTTGTATGAAAAGATATTTAAAATTTAAACAGACTGAAAAGATGGGTTAAACAAGCAGAATGAAAGATGTTACAGGTAATCAAGTTAGAGACAGAAAAGGAAAAATAATGGCTTGAAAGTCAAAATAATACAAAAGAAGGTGCAGGATAAGTTTTTCCTGTCATTTTCTTTAATGTAAACAGTTTACAAAGTGAAAATAGAAGAACTGCTATAGTACAATTATGTAAACAGTATCTGACATACTCTAATATGCTTAAGTACACTTTTAAATGATATAAATATAGAAAGAACAGTTAAAGCAAGTATGGGAAAGGAAGTTCATAACTTCTGTGGGAAATAATTTATGTTACAGAATCATAATATTCTATAAGGTGAATTATATTACAATGCATGAAGATTATTGCTGTTCGTGCAGGAGGGTCAGTGATACTAGAATGTTACAGTAAAGGACAACGAATAAGACATACAGTAGTTTATGCATTATATTAAGTACTAAAACTACACAACTTTTTTGAGAATTTAAAAAAAATTGAAAGTTAACATAAATATGAGTTTGGAAAACTTTAATTGTGATAGTAGAGGGAATAAAGAAAGCAAGGGAGAGAAGTTAAAGTATGTAACAGATGTTTTTCACAATTTCGGCTTAATGTAGTACAGGAAGAGGAACATATCTAAATGAAGGTAAAGGTAAATACAAAATGTACCTTTCTGGATTCTCAGCAATTTATTTTGTGGATTTTCTGATTATGTAGCAGTATTGCCTGTATTTGGACGCAAACAGTTTATTATTACAGAAGGCAAGATCTGTAAGATATAAACCAGGCACTGCTCAAAATTTCGGGTCTTCCAAGATGAAAGACAGGTATTATTTACAGAACATTTACAAATGAGGGATTTCTATAGAATTTGGTTTATTTTGTGGGTTGACCACAAAAGAAAATATAAAACTATATCTTCATGTAGCATGTTTGTGGCATAAAACTAAAAATTAATTCATGAGAAAGAATGTAAAAAATTAAAGGAAGTTATAGGAGATAATAACAAGAAGGAATTTAAACGGCAAAATAATTTATGTTGAATGAGACAAATATATACTATAGGTTATTAATGCAAAAAAAATTGATGTTAAAGGCAGAAAGGAATACAGAAATCAGTTTTAAGTAGGAAAATAAAGTATAGTAAAAGTATGCCAAAGGAGGTACAGAATGAGAAAGGTGTAGTTAATATTGTTTTAATCTATGTGTGTACAGAAACAAATTATACTAGATGTATAAATGTTAAACATGTTTTAAAAGAAACAGTGTATGTACCAAGCAGAAAAATTACTATTCAGGACAGTTCAAAAAAACATTGAGAGAAGAAGGTTTGAGTCTGTACCTGGGGTGATGGTATTGATTACACATTTTACAGAAAAATGAGCAAGGAAGAACTGAAATGTTTCCATTCAGTGATATATGAGTGGGTAAATCAAATCATAAAATCAAGAGAATTGTGTAGAAGTAACATTAGGCTCATTTGGAAGAAGGGTAATAAACTATAAAGTAACTGGAGACCAATATCCATATACAATGTGAATTAAAAATTAGTTATGCTTATTTTTCAAATAATGTTTAAAATATTATAAAAGAATTGAGGGATTATATATTGTTTGAAAAGAAAGGGTAGTACAGATATGTTGGTTATACTTAAGGAAGTAACAGGCAAAATTACACAAAACCATACTGAAGATAAATTGATATGTGACATTATAAAAGAATATGATAATATATGTCATAATAAGTTATTGAATATTTTAAAACAGTGTAATATTCCAGGTAAAAGTATTATTTTTGAAAGATATTTATGAAAACGTGACTAGAAAGATATTAGTAAATGGTTGAATACACAGTCAGATTGCCTGATGGGTATGATTATTTATGGAGTGTTAGTAAATGCTGTTAAACAGAAATTGTGAAAAAAAAATTGTGAGGCAAATTTGCTTTACAGAGACTTAGTGAAACTACCTAGAATGGTGTGTTATATAGATGATGCTGTGGTGATATTCAAAAACATAGTACTAGTAAATGTTGTCATGAAGGATTTGTGTTTTTCTGAGGATGGTTGGAATAGATTTAAGTAGGAAAAAAGGAAAGGATTTGATTAAATAGAATAGGTGGTTTATATTTTACTAGGTATGATATTAAACTGTTAGGCATTAAATGAGAGCTAGATTATACTACAGCAATAGAATGATTTAATATAAGATGTAAAAGATTTAATTGTTTCATGAAAACCATATGACTTACCTAAGTGGCAGTAATTCCACTGAGTTCTGCAACTACAGAGCTGAGTAAAAGTTAATAAAAAATAGTAGCATTCAAAATAGATCAGTCAGGAGGTTTTCAAAAAGGAAGAAAGGTGAAAGTCTAAAAGAAACCATAGACCAAGTCAAACCAAAACTACAAAAAGTAATACAAAGCAGGTGGAAAGAGAAGAACTGGGTGAAAAGACCTTTATGCTGAATACAGTATGGTCTGAAATCAAAGATATGAGGTAAACCCTTAAGAAGAGGCTACTAAGCTATGAAGAAGGAATTGAAGAAATATCTCAAGGGCTAAATTAAATGTACACAGCTATCCAAATCCTGACTGAGGAGAGCAAGCAGCTTAAAGCAAGGTCTGAAGTAGCAGAGGATTGACTGGACTGAATGGAGACAAAACTAATTAATTTAGAAGACAGAGCCTGCAGAAAACTATGAACTTGATGGAGTTGCCAAAAAAATTCAAGAGCATGGATTGCATTGAGTGTAAGAAAACTCCTTTATGCATGTTCAGTGATTTTGGAGAAACAGCTGAAAATAGAAATAGCCCCACAGAACACCTTGGCACCTTGATGTAGAGATTACTAAAGAGCCAAAGCCAGTCATACTTAGGTTACAGTCTTATTAGCTGAGAGAGAGAACCATGCAAGCAGTATAGAAGCCGGGAGAAAATTAACAGTTGGATCAAGAATTGTATATTGGAAGTAAGATTTGCTATGAAACCAGAAGGAGGCAAGATATATTTACCCCAATAATAAAATACTGTAAACAGGGAAGTATTTATTGGAGGTTACTGTACTCAGAGACTAGGAGAATTTTTCTGCAAGTGGCTACCAAATCACTTCTGGATCCAGGACAGGTGCTCCCCAAACTACAGAAACCAGTGAAGCACCTGCCTGCAGCCTCAGTGTGAGAAGGGCAGAGAAGACTCAGTATGGAAGGATGAGAAAAGGAAATTAAAAGTAGGGGATGAACTGGACAAGAACTTCTCCCTTTGTTTTTCAGACAACAAATAATGAAGGAGAAATCTGAGTTGATTAAAGCTGTCATACATTGATAGAAGGGGCATGTGACTGAAAGCTGGTGTAACATTAATAAAGGGTAATAAGGACATTTTGTTTTGAAATATAAAAGACAGAAATAGATACAAAAATGGACTAAAAAAGTAAAAAAACAGACTTTCATTGTTTTTTCTTCACTTTTGTATTGTTCTTATTTGACCAGTTTCCTATATGGTTAACATAGACTAAAATAATGTGGTAACTGCCAAACACACAAATGCAACAACCTCCTGAGGTAGACTGAACATTATCAGTTAAACCATGCAGAAAAAGGAGGAGAGAATATACAGAAATAGCAAAGGAGGAGTTATAAATGAAGAGAGAAGGTTTGGTAAACAGTGCTGAGACCGGCAAGGGTATCAACAGGCTGGCAAGCTAAACCAGGCACATACTTTCAGACCATTAAATATAGGGACAGAGGGAGGATGTATCAAGTTAAACACTTTATAAGTATACAGTAAAAGCAGTTACAGAACAACAGGACAAATCATGGAAATTTAAGGATGACAATGAGTTGGAATTAACAACAAAAGTGCAACAGATCAAAAAAGATGATAAGCGAATATCAGGGTGTAGAAAATAATAAAGACAAATGTATCTACCGGAAATTAGAGAAGCCTACAAAAAGGTTAAGTAGAGAGAGGGTGAGGAGATTGATTATGGAAAAGATGGGAGGTAAATGGAGAAAAGAAAAGATAGATGTTACATAGTAAATTAGATATGAGTACTACAGTAATAAAAAAAGACAGAAAGGCTAGAGCAATAGAATGGTAGCAGGTGGGGGGTATAGACCACAGTAATGGCAGAAGGGGGATAGAGGAACACCATACTTAAATGAGTGAGAAAAACTCCAAAGCAGGCAGTTAAAATTGCAAATATCTACATAGTTCAGCAGTTAAGGGGTTAAAGAGAATGTTTGTCAAGCTTTAAAGAACTTAACAGAAATAAACTATGGGTGGTAAGGTGTGCAGGGGTTATAAGAAGATAGCAAACTAGAGAGTAAGTTAGGAAGAAAGATGAAAGTGGAGTGAAGAACAGAAAGTTTGTCAGAAGAGAAGAGCCAGTCACATTTAATGAAGAAAAAAATTAAAGTGGTGTCCTGGAATGTAAATGGATTACACAAAGAGAGAGATAATGTTGAGGTACATATAATGTTCTGGGGCATAGATAAATGTAATACAAGAAATCCACTTGACAGAGGAGGAACATAAGCAAACAGGATGTCAGGGTTAGACTATTCTGGCAGGCTCACCCTGAGCCCATAAAAAATGAAGGGAGAGAGTTCTACTTATACAAAATAAAAATCTCATTTCAAGTGAAAGAGAAATTATAGGATAATAAAGGGATGTATGATGGGGTGAAGGGATGGCTAGCTGGGATAATGATGACAGCAGTGACAATCTGTATACCTCTCAAGGCATCCATTAACTTGCTGAGACAGGTCCTTGCAAGGGTTACTACATCTCAGAAGAAGATAAGTCTCACTATCAGCAACTGAAGCATAATTAGCTGTACGGGTACTTTAGACAGAGGACTAAGACCTAGAAAACTAATAATGGAAGAGAGATTTTTGAATGTATATGTGCACTCTGTAGAATAGACTGACATGTAGTCAGACAGGGAAATTTAGAGGAGGGATATATATTCTATTCATACAGACATCAAAGTTTGGTGCATTTTAATAGAGGATATATTAATACTGAACATAGTACAAATATGCACAAGGTCACATATGAGTCCTTAACTCTTGTTGACCATGCACTGCTAGGCATGACTATATGGCTAGTGCAGGATAAGGAACTAGAGAGACATTGGAAACTGCCAAGATATTTGTTAGAGCAGAACGAGAATAGAGTGCATAGGAAATTTCTTTGTTTTTTGACATAGGATGAAAACTAGCAGTAGACCATGATGCCAAGCATCACTCAACTGATGAGTACATAAACAGCTGTTTCTAATTATAAGCTATTAAAGGCTGGAAAAGAGACAAGAGTAATGATCAGGATAGAGGTAGGATAATATAGCAATAACCCATGCCTGGGTATGGGTAATGCTGGATTTACCCACGGTTGGTGTGGTTTGGTCACGAGGGTAAAGCCCGAGTGGCCAAACAAAGCCAACCTTGGGTAAATCCAGCATTACCCACACCCAGGCATGGGTTATTGCTATTATACAATGACATTATTTAAGAAAAAAAAAATACTTTTCTTAAATAATG
Organism: Protopterus annectens; assembly: GCF_019279795.1. Taxonomy (NCBI): domain Eukaryota; kingdom Metazoa; phylum Chordata; order Ceratodontiformes; family Protopteridae; genus Protopterus; species Protopterus annectens. The sequence continues at coordinate 57,789,698 of NC_056731.1, forward strand.
GCATTGTATAATGCCTCCTTGCTGCCCTTCTGCAGCTGTCTGGTATTCTGCGGCAGTTCTGATGTACTGTGCTTGAGTATGCCTAAGCAGTATATCAGAGCTGTGGGCAAAACCAACGGAGAAAGCAAGATCTCCGTTGCCTTTTACAAACTGTTTCGCTATGTTAAATGGGTTTAACATAGCGAGACAGCTTTAAAAGAAGCAACGGAGGATCTCTGTTGCTTTTTTTAAAGCTGTCTCACTATGTTAAACCCATTTAACATAGCAAGACAGTTTTGGAAAAAGCAATGGAGAAAGCAAGATCTCCGTTGATTTTTACAGACTGTCTCGCTATGTTAAAGGAGTTTAACATAGCGAGATAGCTTTCAAAAAAGCAATGGAGAATCTCCGTTGCTTTTTTTAAAGCTGTCTCGCTATGTTAAACTCGTTTAACATAGCGAGACAGTGGGAAGCAATGGAGATCTTGCGTTCTCCGTTGCTGAAAAAAAAGAGTTATAGTAATGGAAAAAGTCCGGACCTTTTTCCATTACTATAACTCTGATTTACAATGTGCACCCTGACCAATCAGCATGCACGTTTTTGAATATTAATGGGGGGGTCGTTGTATAATAACAGTTTACACACACACACACACACACACACACACACACACACACACACATATATATATATATATATATATTTTTTTTTTTTTTTGGATTAAGACATCATAGATATTGTGCCAGAATAACACATTTATGTCATCTGACCAACTGTACCTAATAATTTTTGTAATTCATATATATAAAAGAGGTGTCTTTTTTTCTATGAATGGGAAAAGTTGGTGAAGGAAGTCAGGAATGTCAGAGGTACAAAAGAATAATAGGTTAAGCAGCAGGAAGAAACAGAAATGTCTGACAAGGTGTGAGGTAACACAGTGAGGTAGGGGAACACATTGTTGAAGGGGATATCAGACAGATGGCAGACAATGGTTAAGGGTAGATTGTATAATATGACAGGATTGGGTTTGCACACAAAATGGAGGAGGAACATTGAAAGTGGACTTAGAAATGGCAGCATTTGGAGATGCATACTCTGCCAGCTTCAGCACAGTGGGAAATCATTCCTCACCCTGGAAGCTGTCACCACTGGATCTTTCTTCAGTAGGTGCAGGCATCGCTGAGAAGGGAAGTGCCTCAAAGAGTTGCTGGAGCATGTTTTCCATATAGCCAAAGCAGACATTGAACCTCCTGGACAATATCTCCCCTGTAAGCTCTGCCAGCTCCTGACAGGTGATATAACTGCAACCTCAACTGGCACCACTCTTGGTGGCTATCAGTGCCTCATTGTCCTGGAGAGATAGGGTTAGGAAGTGTAGTGGCAACTCTGGCAGGCTCTGACCCAGATGTGCTGGGTACTTCTTGGGTGGTGTGGTGCTGCAAATGGCACTTGTGTGGAGATGACAGACCGCATTGAGTGGTTGGTCCAGGTCTCTGTGCCGCTGCATATAATAGTAACATAAATAGAGAGAGAGAAAAAAATATATATGTGTGTGTGTGTATATATATAAATATATATATATATATATATATATATATATATATATATATGTGGTTTACCATCAGAAGGTCGAACCAGACCCCATCGAATGATGGGATAATTGACCCACTTCCGCTAAACCAGCAATGTCGAATTCCGACATTGTCGAAATACGACTCGATGTAAACCTCTAAATGGGCTTTAACATGGGTCGAGATGGGGGTCGAGATTTGTACTTCAACAGTGTTGGGTTCGTCGGCTTCCGGACTTCGACTGAAGTGGGTTCGACCGAACCCACTTCGACCTTCTGATAGTAAACGATATATATATATATATATATATATATATATATATATATATATTAGAGAGTGGGGGTAGAGACAGAACAAAAATAGTGTTCCCAGGTAGGTTTTCTAAGCAGGCATTACAGTGATGGAGACCAATAAGCACAACATAGGACATACACATTTATCATATGAGCACAACATAGGACATACACATTTATCATATGATCCTCAGCTGTTTATGTTACCTACCATTTTAGTATTCTAAGTACTAACAAATTATATATTTAGGTCATTAAAACATCAGCATAATGCATCTGTAGGTTTGTTTTGTGTGAATTCAACTAGTATCCATCATAATGCAAGGAAAACCTTCAGAAGACCACCACAGCACCACGATGCAACTGTTAAAACCACAAATTTATTGCGTAAAACTGTAAAATGCAGAAATAAAAATCAGTCTGATAAGCACTTTTGACTGATATAACCTTCTTCTGATCATATGTGAATCCTGCTAAAGATTCTATTTAAAACCCAGATGCCCAATCACAAATGTGGGATGGACCACATATGCAAATGCAGATTCATAGTCTTGTTATAAAAAAACAGAGCCTTTTCACATCTGTAAACCATCCTACAATAGACTTATTTATACATCTCTGTAAAACTGAGTTAGCCAAGTCAAGAGGAAATGGCAACTGGCAAGGAGGCTTCTATAATATGACACAACAGGAACGGGATACCTTCAAGTTGCTTAGAGAAAGAGAAGACCTGGTTATTAAACTGGCTGACAAAGGAGGAGGTATTGTGGCAATGGACTCAGAATATACAAGGAAGATGAATCTAATGCTGTCTGATATGCAGACTTACAAGAAATTAGATAGAAAAGAAGTTGACAGGATGATTAACAGCTTTAACAGTCACTTATATGACTTACTCATGGAAAGACAGCTAAACAAAGATCTATATGACTTTTTTGAAGTAATCCACCCTACCATACCAGCCATTAGTGGACTTCCTAAGATCCACAAGGACCCTATATATATCCCCCGCTATGGCCCATAGTGGCGGGAAGAGGGTGGATAACGGATGCAGTGTTTCTTACTTACTGCTGCTACAAAGCTTCCGGCAGCCATATTTGCTCCCTCTGCTAATACCAATTGTCACACACACTTTCTGTTTCTATGGCAATGAGCCACAAGAGGATGATTGGACTTAATGAGTCTTATAGTAACCTATCACCACAGGGATACATGTTTAAGAAAACAATTGCCAAAACTAAGAAGCTTATCCAATAGGAAAGTTACCACTGAATGCTTCACTACTGGCTGTTGACTAATTTCTAGAACTGCAGTTGGTTGCTATGCTTCCAATCAATACTAAGACTATGAATCTGCATTTGCATATGTGGTCCATCCCACATTTGTGATTGGGCATCTGGGTTTTAAATAGAGTCTGTAGCAGGATTCACATATGATCTGAAGAAGGCTATATCAGCCGAAAGCGCTTAAAGACCGATTTTTAATCCTGCATTTTACAGTTTTACTCCGTGCCTTCTGTGTGGAGTCTGCATGTCCTCCCCACGGTCAAGTGGTGTTCGAAAGACATGCGTAGAATGGGCATGCCTTCGTTGAAGGTTGAGCATTGAGCTGGTACCTCGGCACCTGTATATAAAATCTACTGCCAATCATTAGCAGACTGGAGTTCCGCTGTGGCGACCCCTAACCGGGAAAAGCCGAAAGAAGAACAACTCAATAAATTTGTGGTTTTGCCAGTTGCATCGTGGTGCCATGGTGGTCTGTTAAAGGTTTTCCTTGCAGTTTGTTTTGTTTCCATTGGCAGCTTTAGCAGTTGTAACAGTGTTTATTTTACCAGTATCCATCATAAGGCTTGTCATTTCACATAAGAGCAGGATGGGTCACTGCTTAAACTATGCAGTGGTGGCATTCCAAATCCTACTCTGCAGAATGACACTACTGGCCAAGTTTGTTTTGCTATGTCACTATGGTTTACCATTATTTTAATAGGTATAATGCTGGCAGCTTAACAAATCATACCAAATTGTAGAAAAACATTGTGGGGGAAAGACATAAAAATGATTTCATGCCATTTTTAATCTTTGTTGATCATCCAATACTATCAAGGGCAACCAAAATATATTCATCACAGTACGTACTGCTTTGTTTTTAACACCTTAACTATTTCAGTTATAATTGTATTACTTTCAATAGTATGGCATTTAGAAATACCCCTGAAAACATCACAGACTTATTTTCTGTAGTAGTAGGGAACCGGATTGAACCCACAAGCATCATAGCAGTGCCAGTGTAAATAGATTTTACACACTATTTCAGCTATAGTAATTATGGTATGGAGAACCTACAAGCTATGTATGTGCACTCATAATCATTCCAGAATGGACTGCCATTACTGGCAGAAGCTGTATTTCTGTATAAATGCACTTTACAAGTATTTCAGTTGCTACCTGTTAGAACTGAATCACATACATGCTACACAAAATTAACCAGCATGCACCCCAGTGCTCTCTAAGGTGCTCGAGTCACTCCTGTGCATCACCTGATTACGTTTGACTTGCTCAGAAGCTACAGGGTTAGAAACAGCATATTAAATATCTGTCCTGTGCCATGCACTGGCAGGAAGTAAGGATGGGTGAATTATGTTATACATACAGTATGGAGGTGGTAAGCTGTCTTGAGCATCTTATTCCTATCTGTGAAGGAGTTCAAACTTTCTGTAACTTATACTACTGTAGTGGTGATGACACCATCTCCCAAGCATGCAATGCCAGTCACACAGGTGATAGCCTTGGCCTCACTATTTTAGACATCAGCGGTGTGCTGAGAACCAGCATGACCCCCTGCAGGAGCCTGCAGCTGTAATGCATATGGAAGGCACACATAAAGATCTTGGTCTCCTCCTTCCACTATTTCTGTACTCTGAAAGGAGCACTACTATCCCCTTCACCAGCCATAAGTCTCTCCTTCAGAGATATCAAGAAAAAAAAGGACCAAATTGATGCCCAAAGGAAATCTTGTTTTTCACATGCTTTCCACAACTACAAGAACTAGGCAGAAACATCTTTGCACAATGGATGACAAAAAAACTATAATATATCTAGTCATCACCATCACTATTCACAATGCTGCAACTTGCACAGTAAGGGATTTGAATCCCTGACTGCTTCCCTCTCTTGAGCAAATGTGTGCTGCCTATCCAGTTTAACTCTGATTAAACTTGGTAGGCAGCACACATTTGTGTTTTTTTTCCCAACAGTATGGAGAATACACACTGAGCAATGTTCAACATACTTAAGGCATGAGGGGATACAAACCTTCAACATTACTTAGTTTTAAATTATATCTCACAGGTGAAGTACAATGAGCCATAGATGTTCTTACAGTAAAAATAATTATGCTAACTAGTGGTTATAGCAATATTGATTTCTGTCTATAGCACCTTGATTTTAAGCTCACTCACTTAGTGGTCAGTAAATCATTAGCTTGGCCAAAATATTTCTCTTCAGTTTTTGCCATGAAATGTTAACTATAATTTATCCTTATCTAACTATGTCTGTCACTGTTGCACTATGCCAATCATTACACACTGTTTGAAGAAAAAAAATAATATATATAGGCTCATATTTTTTAATTTAATGTCAGTCCTTTGTGAATCAGTGTGTTGCACATATTTCTGTTTGCAACATGTCAATAGTCAATAAGCAGAGCATTAGCTGCACATGCCACATATATTTACAGGACAGGTTTATCACAGCAGTGGAAATGAATGCTAAGTAAATTTACATGACACTATTCAAACCCATGTATAGTTGAGACACAATCTAGCAAACAATCATTACACAGTTATGCCACTGAAGCTCTCAGACAATATGTGTGAAAAAATGCTCATTCTAATGGAGTAAACTTAAGTACTGGAGCCATGATTGTGTAACATCATCCCGCCCTCATTGGCTTAGTCAGTACGCTAAAATGGAAGAGTCAAATTATTAGTACATTGAGCCATGGAATCTGCTACAGAGGGCATAATCCACTAACAATACTGTTATGTTTTTGTCAGATTTGCTTACTGACATACATGGGGCTAAGCTCTGGTGCCAAAATCTTAGCACATAATTAAGAATTTTTTTTTGTTTTTTGTATAGCATGAGACCTGTTATTAACCTCTGTTCAACAATAACCAGTGATGTTTCCTGCTGCCAAGCATTGCACAACATGAAAAACATAAAAAATAAATAAATAAAACTTGCTTTATAGCCCATTTGTAGCCATGTCCGTGTTGTGTTAATGCATTGTTTGAGGAGATTACATGTTGGAAATGGGAGGATGGGACAGAAATGAAAGGGGGACGTAGCAGATGGTTGAACTCAATGTGGAATGGCATAATAATAATAATATTGTGGTCATGTAGTATTATTTACTTCCAATGCCACCTTCCAATGCCACCTTAAGGTGTGAAACATGGAAATCCTCAAATATTGTGTCTTCTACAGAGACTATATGCTCAATACTGATTACAGCTCCCTATGGTTAGGGCCAGCATCACCATTGACTTGACTTGTGACTTGTAGACTGTCGAACAGTCAACTCACATTATGATCAGGCAAATGGGCCAATGTGTTGACCAATCTACTGACACCTTACCTACACCTACAGTATGGACTCTCACAGACTACTTCAAATGTGACAATGTATTTTTCAACAATGTTAATTTTGTATTGACAATATCTAGCACTATTTAACATTTCCACATTTTAAAACTGGTACTGGAGAACTGTAATGTGTGACAGACCATCAATGTATAGGTTTTAATAGCATGGCTCTTTAAAAACAAATTTGTGTAATTGTAGTCCTAGTGAGGTACACCTGGATGGTATGAGCCTGGATAACCCGCAATACTTAGTATCTGGTCTTCTCTCCAGGTGTTCAGGCACATGCACAGCCTTGTGTAGACCTTAACATGATGTTTACCTGGTTTGCTTGTTTGCACAACTGGTGAGATTCAGAAATGCTAATAAGCTGAGATCTAGTTATCATACACATCGTGCCTGGGGGGGGGGGGGGGGGGTCAACACAATTTAAACATGACATGGAGCAGGTATAATCACTTGCTATGGAAGAAGACATTACATGAGGGAAAAATAATTATTGCAGAAAAACTGCTCCTATGTAACAGGAGAACTTTCAGGCACGTGTTACACCTGGATCTTTGGTCCATGTTAGCATTTAAGCTTGCTGTGTACTTGTAGGGGATACATATGATGGTTTGAGTTTTTTTTTTTATTCAGTCTACCTTAGGTTTTCTAAGCTGTTTGTATGGGAATATTGACCCTCTTGTGTAATGAACATTGTGGTATGCAAGCACAATAAAATTGTCTGTTAAGAATGTAGCTGGTTATTGTAATGCTGGCTAACTTCACACATGGGTATGCAGGATATTTATTAAGATGATTTGCTGTGTCGGTGTGCATGTTGTAATTTTTTTGCTTGAGAGGTTGTATACCTGATAACTTGACAGTTATTGACCTATTAGCTGCTGTTGGGTCTGTATGGGTTATTATTAATGGAATTGTCTAGCATGTTGGTGTCGTTTTTTGTTGGTACACCTTATTTTCCTGTCATTCTCCTGGAAATCCGTACTTTATGTGCCTATTAGTAGCAGTCTCATAACTTTACAATGAATAATACCCATGTAGGACCATGGCTGCTAATGTCTGTATTTTCCATATGAACAAGGATATGGCTGTTTGAGTCTAGTTTTAAATTGCCCTAAGGTGGAAAGTAAGGTAATATCAGCTGGAAGAAAGTTCCAGGATCTACTTACAGAGTTTGCAAAGAGAGAGTCACCTGCTGTGTTATTAATTTTGCTAGTCTGAATTAGTAGTTTGTTAGAGGATCGAAGTGGTCTAGGATTGTTATAGGGGGCGATAATATTTTTAAGTGCAGGAGTATTGTCCGGATTATAGAGGATTTTATAGGCCATAATCAGTTGGTTATACTGGATTAGGCTGGGTAGTTCAAGCCACCCAAGCTGGTTTAGATTGATGCAATGATGTGTCCTAAATGGCAGCCCAGTGGCAAACCTGGCAATGTGGTTGTAGCAAACTGAGAGTTTGTTAAGGACAGTCTTGTTTAAATTCGAGAGTAGAGGGGATGCATACAGAAGGGTTGAAAGAAGGTGAGAGCGAGCTATGGCAATTTTAGCAGGAGGGGTTAGGAAGGCTTTTATTCTGTAAAGTGACCCTAGTTTTTTATTGATGGTTTTGATAGTTTGGTTAACATGTAGGTCGAATTTTAGATTATTATCTATGATGACACCTAATAGTTTTGTAGAGGGGTCAGGGGAGATTATTTGAATTTATGGTAAAGGTGAAAGCGGTAGACCTACGTATTGATGAAAATAACAGCATTTTAGTTTTTTTGGGATTTAGTATCAGATGATGTTCAGAAAGCCAGTTTTCTATTGTATTAAAGGTGGTCTGGGTAGCTGACCATAACTCTAGTGGAGATGTGGCCGAGCAAATCAGAGTAGAGTCATCAGCATATTGGATACAGCTGACTTTTGGGATGACAGTATAAAGGTCGTTAATGAAGATGGAGAACAGCAAGGGCCCTAGTATAGAGCCTTGTGGTACTCCAAGGGTGTTAGATAGAAGGTTAGAGAGTTTGTTCTGCCAGAGGACAGTCTGCTGTCGACCATTCAGGTAGGACTGAAACCATTGAAGGGCTCTACTATCTAGACAGAATGTTTGCAGGGTGTGGATTAAAAGTTGGTGATCAACCATACTGAATGCCTTGGAAAGATCCAAGAAGAGGGCTGAGGATATATAATTATTGTTGCGATTATGGTTTATGGTGTTGGTAAAAGGCTAGGAGGGATGAAGTAGTGCTGTGATGAGGCCGGAAGCCATGCTGAGTGTCTGCCATAAGGTGATTCTGGATTAGGTGGTGCATGAGTTGTCTCTGAATACATTTTTCCATAATCTTTGCAAGTGGAGAGAGTATAGCTATTGGCCTATAATTGGAGATTTCAGTAGAGCTGCCTCCTTTGTGAAGTGGGATTACATAGGAAATTTTCCAGATGGTATGAATTTTAGCTTCTACTATGGTTCGATTGATTAGTATTGAGATGGGGTAAGCAATAGCATCAGCTGATTTTTGTAGGTACTCAGCAGGGAGTTGATCAGCAGAAAGTGTAGTGGGTTTTAATTTTTTGATCAAGGTACAGATAAGTGAAGTGGCGACTGGTTGGAAGCTGAATGCGAGTAGGTTTCTAGACATGGGATATGCCTCTCCTTGCTCAACTCTGTCTCTGTTTTGTATAAGCTACTACTTTTTATACAAGTGTTAAATTTAAATTGTGTAACATTTGATCTTATGTACTTGATTATTTAACTTGTACAGCTTTGTAATTTTGCTGTTTCTTTCTTTTTGGAGCTTTGCTCCTCAGGTCCCCATTGAAAATGGCTCAGCTGGACTTACCTGGTTAATAAAAGACAAATAAATAAACAAATAGATAAAAACACAATGCTTGTTGGTCCATATAACATACCAGGTTGCCTACTTGCCAGCCTGAAACATGACTTGGATGATCCCCCACAGAAGCTGTTCAATAGTAGCCTCAAAACAGACTTCATACCAGAAGAATGCAAAATAGCAACAGTCATTCCCTTGTGCAAAGCTGGGCCTTCAATTGATGCAGATAATTATAGAACCATAAGACCTAACCAGTCCCATCTGTAAGGCAATGGATGGGATCATTATGAAATTAATATATAAAGATACAGGTAACCTACAGACTTTTGAACCAGCCCAATTTGGATTTGTCAAGTGCAGGTTCTGCCTACTTATCCTGGGTGACTTCTTTGAAAAAGTTACTGAAGCAACAAATGAGGAAAAAACAGTGCATATCCCATGTCTAGACCCCAGTGCCATCCCACACTCCAGTATCATAGATAAACCCTCCCAGCTAAATATGAGTCTCTATGTAACTCCTTGGAAAGCAAATTTGCTCACAATTAGAACCCAGGTTACAGCAGACAGCTAAACCTCCTCCAAAAGACCTATGACTAGTGGCATACCTGAGGGCTCTGTACTTGGACCACTCCTCAGTGGTATTTACTTCTCAGAGATCCAAGCTAATGTTAAGGATCTGTGGCTGACTAAGTCTGCAGATGACTGCAAACTTGGTGCCATCATAAACTCCCCAGTAGACACCAACATCCTCCAACAGGATCTGTCCCCCCCATAAAGTCCTTTTCCCACATTGAAACACACACCTGAAAATGAATTCCTTAATTAGGGATCTGTGAATCTATGCTGACAGTCATCTGTCCTTTAATCATCATGTATCCACTGCTGCAAAGAAGTCACTTTTCATTGCACAATTTATATCTAAAGGTATTAGGTCCAGATCCAGGAATGGAATTGTTTCACTGTACTCAGTACTTATTAGACTGATCATTGAGTATAATACCAATTTTGGAAGGTACCTGCCAAACACTTGTCACTGCTGGAAGCACCACAATGATTTCTTACTAAAGAATCAAGGCCAAAATCATAAAAACTGTGCATACCATCTCAAAGTGCTGCCCTTCTTCTCAGAACCATACAAGCTACTAAGAGGTAACCTCTGTTTTATTTATAAAGCTTCAACAAACCCTGTTCTATCATAAGCACCCACTCAAGGGATCTCAATCTCTTTTAAAATATAAATAGAATATGCTGGTTTGTATTACAGGGAATACCACTTCTATGGAACTGTCTTCCTCTCCACATAAAGAAAAGCACTTCTCTTAAACTATTTGAATGTAATGTGGATGACTGGATGTGTAGTAGCCATGGTGGTGCAGCGGTAGCATTGTCGCCTCACAGCAAGAGGTTCTCCCATTCGATTCTCAGCTAGCGCACCTTCTGTAGAATGGGCATGCCTTTGTTGATGGTTGGGCGTCGAGCTGGCACCTCGGCACCGTAAAAATCTACTGCCAATTTTTAGAGGACCGGAGTTCCACTGTGGTGACCCCTAACTGGGAGAAGCCGAAAGAAAAACAGTGGATGACTGGATGTGTAACCACAAATTCATCCCCAGTTTAGCACCCCTGTCCCTCATGGATATGGGAAACATACAAATGTCCCGACATATCCTTGTTCAACCTATCTCTTTTTTGTATGCAAAATATACATGAGAGTGTTAGGCTAGGCTTCTAAAGATCCTTACAGATCAATAGCCTAGTAAGTACCTATGAAACTAGGAATAGGCATACAGAACAAAAATCCTGTTTTTTGAATCTGAAGACATACTATCACTGATAAACTTAATATTTTTTATCAGAGTTATTTATTTTATTCAAACAACTGCTTTAACTCCCTCTAAAGCTCAGATTAATAAAGTAGAAAGAATAATCATAACTTTATTGTGCTATCACTAAAAAATAATAGATAACAAAAATATTTTAAAACATGGAATAACTGGGGGAAAGGATTCATGTGTATAGAAAGCTATGTTATAGCTTCAAGTTTTAAAACTGTTGTATATTGGCTATATAATGCACAATGAGATTAATTAAAACTACTTTTCCAGCTGTGTAAAATTAATAAGTCCAAAATAACCAAGTTAAATGAGGAACTAATATTCATTGAGTTTTGCTTATTAATATCAAATTATATTCAGCATAATATAACCAGTTTGACTCCAAATATCTAAATATGACTATTAAAACTATATATGCAACACATTCTATTAAAAAGTTGATTAGTCACTATATTTCCATTGATATTGAATATAGGTTTACTAGAAACAAAATATAATCTATAAGATAAAAGAAAAGAGGAGAAAACATACTTGATCTCATCATCATGAACATGGGATCACAATGTTCAACACCGGAAGTATACCCCTCACTGGTGAGATCAGATCAGATCATAAACTAATCTCGCTGGAGGTCCTCATCCCGCCCCCACCTGAAATAAAAAAGACCACAGTGAAAAACTTCTCAAAAGCCGACTTCACACTTCTAAAAACTAGTGTGGTCTCCTTTAAGGCCCCTGAGCCAGTGGTAAACATTACTCAGACCACTGAATCACTTACAAATGCCTTCTACCAGCACCTACAGGACTGCATGGATCAGGCAATCCCAAACAAAACTAAGACTCTTTGTACCAAAGGCAAGCGTCCAGTCTGGTGGACCCCAGCCATAAACAAGCTCTACAACAAAAGGAGGAAGCTACTACAAGATAGAGCAAAATCCTTGAAAGGTAAGACACCTTTGATCATTATAAGTAAAAAACTAAGAGCTCTCATAAAATCATCCAAGGCAAATTTTGAGAGAAAAATCGCCAAGGACTCAAAAGACAATCATAAGGCCTTCTTTAGCTATGTTAGAAACCTAGGAGGAAACTCCCAGATATGCTCAGAATTAGTTCAAAATGATGTGAAGATTACTGAACCTACACACATTGCCAACATACTGGCTGACAGGTTCAGTGCAAACTTCTCCCCTCCCCAAAAGGAGAGATATCTATACCAGAGGATTTTAGCCCCAAACATCTCCAACGCCCAGGTGAGAACTGCTCTCCAAGGCAAAACACAGCATCCATGGGACCGGATGGTGTCCCCGGCTGTGTGCTCCACGAACTCAATGAGGAATTAAACCCGCAGTTAGGACAGCTGTTTAATCTTAGCCTCACCTCAGGATACGTACCCAAGGAGTGGCGACGCCACTGTGGTCCCACTTCACAAGGGCAGTGCCTCCACCGACCCTGGAAATTACCATCCCATTAGCTTGACAAGCCTTATCTGCAAAGCCATGGAGAGGATCATAATGGAACTCATAAATAAAGACATAGGGAACTTGCAGACTTTGGATCCAACCCAGTCTGGCTTTATCAAAGGCAGATCATGCCTTTTAAACTTGGTTGACTTTTTCGAGACAGTCACCAAGGCCATTGATGAGGGAAAGGCAGTCCATACAGCCTACCTCAACCTGGCAAAGGCTTTCGACACAATACTCCACTCAGGTATCATCGAAAAACTCATCAGCTTGAATGTAAACCCATACATCACAAGATGGGTTGCAAACTGGCTAAGTGACAGAACTCACAGGGTCAGAGTTGCTGGAGCCATGTCAGACTCAAAGCCTGTCACAAGTGGTGTCCCACAGGGCTCAGTCCTGGGTCCACTCTTGTTCGGCATCTACTTTTCTGAAGTACAAGCAAACACAGGAGGGTTATGGCTGACAAAGTTTGCAGATGACTGCAAACTGCCATAGTCGAAAACACATCTGCCACAGATATCCTTCAGAAGGGCCTCACAGAAACAGATAACTGGTGCCAGAGCCATGGCCTAAAGTTAAACGCCAAGAAATGCATAGTCATACCCTTCGGGAAAAACAAGGTTACCCCTAGCTACCATATAGGTGGCAATCCACTGAGCACAGAAGAAGTCATCAGGGATCTGGGGACCCAGGTTGACAGTAGCCTTTCGTTTGACACTCATGTTGCTAAAGTAGTTAGGAAAACCTTCTACATTGCCCACCTGATCATGAAGGGATTCACATCTAGATCAAGGGAGGTCATCGTCCCCCTGTACTCATCACTCATTAGACCTACGATTGAGTACAATGCCCCATTCAGAATGTATCTGACCCGACACCTACAGCAGCTGGAAAGGCCCCAAAAGTTCCTCACCAAAAGGATAAAGGGTCTCAAAAATATGTCTTATGCTGTCCGACTGAAAGAACTCCAGCTCTATTCAGTCTCATACCGCTTGCTCAGAGGTGACCTGTGCCTGACATATAAGGCCATGTCAAACCCAGATTTGATGAATATGCTTCACCTCAAAAAATCTAGATCCCTCAGAACCACAAGGGCGGGAGACTTAAACCTTGACACGGTTATTAATAGAACGTGCTGGAGGGACAGATTCATCACCCAGAGACTCCCTATGCTGTGGAACAAAATCCCGGTACATGTGAGGCAGAGCACCTCGCTGGCCTTGTTCAAGAGGAATCTTGACCAATGGATGGGAGATCGCAGATATACCCCAGGGATTACTTCAGTGTCACTGCTTGACAGAGGCACAGCAAAATAATAGGCATAGTTTTATTCAAACTAAAGGGGTTGCGAAAGCCACATAACTATGGGCTAGGCTTATAAATGCCCTTGGGCAGATAGCCTAGTATGAACCTATGAACCTATGTAGAGCAAGAGTTGTTGTATCTTTCTGCTTTTCCTGGTTAGGGGTCGCCACAGCGGAACTCCGGTCCGCTAATGATTGGCAGTAGATTTTTTACGTACCGAGTTGCCAGCCCTGACGCACAACCTTCAATGAAGGTACGCCCATTCACGCATGTCTCCACACAGAAGACGCTTTAGCTGAGAATCGCACAGGACAACGTCTTACTGTGAGGCGACAATGCTACCGCAGCACCACCGCAGTTGTAGAGCAAGAGTAAATCTTAAAAAAGAGAAATAGACCAATATAATATATCAAAGGGAAATTGATTAGCTGTACAATCTATAAGAGAACACATATTTAAGGGAACTCTAAGCTTTTAAGAATCCACCTCAAGAAAAAATATTATTAGACTAAATAAATTACATAACTTGTACAGGCAGTAATAATAAAGCTATATTATTTAACTTACATAAAATTATAATATAAAAAGATTCATAGTCAGTAAACAATTATTGGACACAAATTCATAAAACAAAAAAATGGAATTTAGTTTAAAAGAAAAAGTAACATTAAGTTCTATTAAGTGTACTACAAGCTCATAATTCTAGAAAAATATAAATGGAAATTCTTAAATAGACATTTTTATAATCCACATACAATATAGGATTACAGTAAATAACTAATTAACTAATTAAATAACAGCAATTGTATATGCTGAAGATGTAATGAAAATGTAGACAGATTGTGAATATCTTTTTTTTTGGATGTACAAAACATGGCAACTAGTGTGAGCAAATACAATCATTTTGCACAACATTAAGAACAGACAATTTTAAGCGTAAAAACATTTGATTTTATATAATATTTCAATACCAGCAGGTGTAAATGCTAATAATTACTTCCCTTTTGGACAATATTACCCCAAGAAGAACAACAATAACAATAAAATGGTTAAAAGAAATGGAAACTAAATTTGTAGAATCTCGGTTGTCCCTTCAGGAAGTCCATGATAAAGAAGATGGAATAAGAAACAGGAAAATAAATCAAAAGTTAAAAATCAAATTCTGGCCAAAAATATCAAATGACTAAATGAAATATGTTATGTTTGTATGTATTATAGCTTTATACAAGAAGTGCAATCAGTGCAATGCATTGTACCATGACATTCCTTCCAAAATATGTATAATGTTGATTTTTTTTTTTTACTGTTACAACCAATAACATTGTTTTGAGAGAAATCACTTGGTTACAGGCCCCCTTGTTTCTAATATTGATGTGTCTGCATTTGTTTGCATTGGTGGGTGATTTTCTTTCTTTTGCAATTTAGACACTTTGGAACCAAATGATAGTGGGGCAGATGTCTCGGACAGCTGTTATATAATGACAGTGGATACCAAGTCGACAGATGCCCAGTACCCAAGCAACCAGGCATCAGGTGTCAGTCTTCCAATCAAGATATCTACTATAGTTTCTACAGAGTAGAAGACATTTGAACAACATTATTCTGCCTTGATTCAGCAGCTTTCACAACTTATACTATTCCTATGTAAATCATCTGTATCAGGGACTAGGTTGACTAAAATGAGAAAAAAATGAGTTCTACAATATTTCGTTGTTTCTTCAACAAATTCTGATGAAGCATTTTTAGTATATGCATACCAAGTAACTTCCCCTCTTAAGCTAGATATTACCTTGAAAGATTAAGACAATCTTCCATCTAGCTTTCCCCTGCAGATTGTTTCTTTTGGTGAGATGCTAAATGGGATAATAAGGAACTATAATACTCCCAAAATGTTATGTAAAGCTGTAGAATCTTGATGCACCTAATCCACTGAGCATTCCTCCCATAATTTCACATTTTCAAGATAAGTAGTTTCACTAGCCATAAGATACTTATTTTCAGCCACCTGCTCCTAAAGGTCACTAAGATGTTTTAGGGTATAATATTTTATAAAGTCCAAAAACATTTTAGACTTGTTCTCTAAAACCCTTTATGTTATCTTGGTATGATTTTCTTTGCTACTCAAAAGTAGTGTAAGAAAATACCAGCTCTCAGTACTCTACCAAGTGAAATAAAGTGTAAGATACAAGACAGATCTGGTAAGTTTGCATTTCTATTTCCCAGTGATTATAGCAATAAACTACCAAACCCACATTGTGTACTATTAAAATGAGATTCTGCATCTGGTGCTACTCCCAGAAGATGAGTATCCTGGGACACAAACCTTTATTGATAATGTCAAGAGTCATTTCCTGGGTTCACCTTTCCAAAATGTGAAAAAAGAGCTTGAGAAGAAGAGAATGACCAATGATTATGTGTAGAAGATGTGAATTCATTGATTGCAAAGTATTCTGGGAATTTTACATATAAGTCTTGCCTATTCTTCTATTCTATAAAAACGTGTCTGCAGACATGCAGGCAAAATAGGCACTTCTAAAAATATAAACAGCTATTTATATAATCTAAATACCAGCTGTTCATTCATCATCAATGATCATCCCACCAGGGAATCCAGTGCTTATCTAAACAATCCTATCTTGTTTATGATTTACTGTGGAGTTGACTGGTAAGAGATGTTTTATATTTTATTTTTTACCACTGTTTTTCAGTGTTTGTAGGAAGGAAGGGATAGCTTGTAGACAAGATTTACTTTAATTTATATTTTATTGTTTTCCCTTTAATTTTCACTGTTGGTTATTAAAAATGGATAATTTTTAGACAGGCAAGCTCTAGCCATCCTGAGGGGCCTAGTCAGCTATAAATTCACACATTCTGCAGAGAGGACAATCCAGAGATTATTTAAACAATACAATCTTGGTTTGTGATTTATTGACCTTTACTGTTAAAAAGAAGTGCTTTTGTCTGACTTTCAGAAATTGTACACTCAGAGCAACAACTTTATTGTACTTACTTTAGTATTTAGTTGTGTATTCCTTGTGTGATTTTTCTCGTAGAAGTTGAATTAAGTTCTTTTTATATTCTGTGGTAACTGATTTTGATTGTTCTTTTCTTTTCTTTTTTTTATTTGTTTGAAGCTGAATATGGATTCCTTAAATGAGTATGCCATTAATGATTTGCTAAAGCACAAATATCTTGTACAGTGTAATAAATGCTATGCATATTTAAAGGTAACACCTGATAACCCTGGTGATCTGTGTTTCTCATGTCAAAAGTTGGATGATTTGCTTACCATCATTAGAAGCAAATCTAGACTTACTGATAATGATTTCACTTCTGAAATTTGTATGGCTTGGAGAACTGTTGCTACATATATTAATGACTGGACTGGTGAAATAAATAATGTTAAGCAAAGAGAAAATAGAACACACTTAGGAAATAATGTGCCTATTGTCTGCAAATATCATTCAACCCCTATGAAACAAGACAATATCCCTGACAACTTCAGAATTCTGGACGCAAGTATTCAGTAATCTGTGGATTCAGAGTGTTTAGAAGGAAACAAAAAAAAAGTAAAGAAAGGAAGAAGTTCACAACAAATAAGGAAGAAAAAGAAACTGATAAATGTCTGTAAAGTAAAGGGAATATGTACTAAAAAAGGGACACTGCTTTGTTATGTAAAACACGAATTACAGGGAATGATAATATTTTTCTATCAGAAAACTTTCAGTCTACAGAAAAAGGTATCATTTTCCCAAAATAAGAAGTAGAATTTAAAGGGCAGGTAAAAGATGGAAGGACTGAAGAACATTACTGTCAGGAAAAAAGAATAGAAAGACAGATGTTGACTATATGGCAGAAGCAGTGGATGTACAAAGCCAGCTGGATGAGAACTGTATGCTTGCAAATTTAATATGCAATGAGAACAGTGGGATTAATAAGACTAATGGTGATGAAGATCATTCCTTTGTAACAATTGATAGAGCAGATATTATTGTATTACAAGTTGAAGATTCTTCAGATCTGGTCAGAAAACATATTCTTGTAATTGGAGATTCAACTATTAGAGGAAATGATACTTACATGTGCAGAGAAGATAATGAACATTGAATAGTGTTATGCAAACGTATATGTGAGACAAGCCTTGGAATGCCTTAATGTAAGGAAGTATGGATTTGTTTTTATTCATGTCAGTACAAATGATCTCATCTGATAGGACTCTATGACTGTTAGTAGGGAACTTGCATCCCTCTTAGATAGTATAGCTTGTACTGGTGTTAGGATATATTTTTCACAAATCACATATAGCAAGGATAGTCAGGTCACCGTGAATGAAAAGATTTTTTGGTTAAATACCTACATGGAAAAAAATGTCCCATTTTAAAAAATGGAAACGTGTTGAGCATCCTAGCCTAGTTTTGGGCACATGTGTTCAGACAGAAGGCATGCATTTGTCAAAATCAGGGAAGATAATTTTTGCAGCAGATACTTTGTAATATTTGACAAACATTAGTCAGAATTTTTGCCAGGTTTAAAATTTAACATTTCAAAGATTATAGGATCATAGCGTGTTACTTGGCTATTGACCCGGAGGTCATTTCAATCCTAGCCTTTTCATAGCAATATAATTCCATTCTGGTTGTTAATTCTAGGAGTATTAATAATAAAGTTTTTTATTGGAAAATTTGATATGTTGCCACAAGACTGATGTTGTTATTGTTTGTGAAACATGGTCAACGAACAATGACTGAAAACCAGTCTGTCAGGGTATAAATATTTTTACTGTAACAGACATTCTAACAAAACATCAGGTGGAGGTGTTATATAATAGGGATTAAAGATAGTTATAAGACCTGTGATTATTACATGTTCAGTGATAACACCAATATTATAGACTGTGTAACAGTGACAATAAAGACAATCCTGGAATATATACGAATTGTTGGCGTGTATAGACCACCAAAGTCAAGTGCTGATGACCTAGAGGAATTCATACATTTTTTCATGAAACACAGGAGGGAAGAATAATATTATGATGACCTACAGGAATTCATACATTTTTTTTTTGCATGAAACACAGGAGAGAAGAATAATATTAGATGGGGACTTAAATTTACCAGAAACAGACTGGAATACTATTGATTCAACAATGTGAAGACTGATAGAGATAGGTGAAGGCTGCCAGCCTAGTGAAATAGAATTTGATACATAATTCTGGCATCTGTAAATATAAATGTAAAATACAGGCTTGTTTCTTAAATGAAAGAAAATACTAAAATGTTGAACTTCAAGATTGTAGTAACATTGACATCTGCTGTAAGGAAAACTAAGTCAAGCATTTCAAATCTTTCTTTTGAAGTTAAAATTATTTCAAATCTAGCCTTTGATCTGTAGAGCTCAGAGTCAATCTGTCTGGACTAGCACATTCTTTCTATTGTTTTAACTTAAGGAATAATTAATAGAGTGTACATGTGAAATGTCTTTTATTTTTGTAGCTTCCTGAGCAGGTGTTAGATTGTTAAATAATGTAGTTTGTTGGCCTGGGAACTCCAGGCTAAGTGTCAAAGAAATTATGTAATGGGAACTAAATGAGAATGATGTAATCTGGAAGGGCCCAGCAGAAATGTTTGCTAGTGATTTTAAAAAGTATTGCTCAGAGAGAGACTGTACGCATTTTGATCTTAGACATTCAAATCAGCACTGCATTATGCTTTCTTTATGTAAGTAGTATGTTAGAAATGTGTTTTCTCCTGGAAGTAGCCAGGAATTGTAAAGATTAGCCTAACTTTCCTATTATATTGTTTTAAGTTTCTGTGTAATTTCTGAACTCTTGAATAGCACTGCAATATAGTGTATTGTCTTGTGTTTTTAGTATTTATTATTAAATATGTTTAAACCCTTTTCAAATGTGGCTGGTTTATGTAGAGATAAGTTAAGCTCTAGAGTACATTGCATATTTATAGAGTTTATTGTACAAAGCCACTTTAATAAGCCTTAAGACTGTTTAGTCATACTTACTATTGGATAATAATATTGTACAGTAATAATTGGACACCCTTTTAAGGGCCTTTGGGTAGCTGATAATTATTAGCTGGTGGTGGCAGGAATTACTACCGTATAGTCTGGGTATAGGGGCACAGCTGGATAATATGTGCCAGCCTTTCCCAGGAGTGTCTGTGAAGTTGCATAAATACTTGTTTCAAAGTGTGTGTGTGTGTGTGTGTGTGTGTGTGTGTGTGTGTGTGTGTGTGTGTGTGTGTGTGTGTGTGTGTGCGAGAGAGCTACTTGGGCAAGGACACGAAGCACTAGTTGGACAGAGAGGGTACTGGAGGTTAGCTTGCCAGCTAGGCTGAGATATGGACCTTATAGCTGTGCCAGTGGGGAGTCTCATTGAGGACCTGGAGAGCAAGGGAGCAACCAGCCCCAGACTGACTGTGATCTCTGTGTGCTTTTAAGGGAAATTGCACTTTACTGTATGTATTTGTTATCCTTTTCTCCTATATGAGACACCCTCTCTGGTGTTCGTGGTGAGGATTGAGGCCCCTTGATTGCTGGGCCAGGGCACAGGCATCACATTTGTGTTTGACAGCAGTGGGATATCCACATCACATATTAATTAGTTGGCAAATACTAATTGGCTTGTACTGGTGTTTGTAGAGTGAATCCTGTAGCTTATGTACAGTGATCTCTGGAGGTGTTTTGTACTCTAAATCAGCCACGCAGTGAATACTCAGAGTTCAGATCACAATTATTTTATTTCTTTTATTAGCTTAGTTAGTCAGAGTGAGCAGGCAGCATGTCAGCAGAGGAGTATGGAGAGCTGAC
The DNA here is from genome assembly GCF_019279795.1 of Protopterus annectens. Lineage (NCBI taxonomy): Eukaryota > Metazoa > Chordata > Ceratodontiformes > Protopteridae > Protopterus > Protopterus annectens. The sequence continues at coordinate 57,810,434 of NC_056731.1, forward strand.
AAGGAGCCAGCTGATGGAGATGTGCCAGGCTAGGGGACTGGTGCATGGAAACCTGACTAAGGCAGACCTGATTGCAGCCTTGGTTACAGTTGCATCAGAAAACAGCATCTGGTAGGACAATCAGACTGGCAGTGGAGATACAATATCCTCAATGAATGGACAACTCAACCTTTCAGTGAAGGACAATCAGACTGGCAGTGGAGATACAATATCCTCGGAGAATAGACAGCTCAACCTTTCTGCAGTGGACTTAAAAATCCAGCTGGAGCTAAAAAGACTTGAGTTGGAGGCCAGGCGTTTGGAGATAGAAGCCGAAGAAAGGGAGCATCAGAGGAGGCATGAGAGGGAAATGCTGACTTTTCTCCAGAGTCATTGAGGTAATGGGGAAGGGAGTAACTGGACCCCAGAAGCACAACAGATCAGTAAATTTCTTCCGCAATTTAAAGAGGGGGATAATTTTGATAGTTTCATTCATATGTTTGAGAGGGTATGCAAACAGTATAGTGTTGACAAAAGGCTCTGGATACGGTTCTTGACCCCCTTACTCCATGGTAAATCTGTAAATGCATTGACTAAAATGTCTGACATTGCATGTTTTGATTATACTGCTGTAAAAAATGTCTTTTAGAATGTTTTAAGCTAACACCTGAATGTATAGGAAAACTTTTCATGAGGCTAGATGCAAGGCAGATGAAAGTATGTGTGAATATGTTGCTGAACTGAGCACTTATTTTCATAGCTGGGTGAGTGGATGTCAGGTCACCACTTTTAAAGGGCGGGCAGACCTTTTGGTGAGGTAAACAAGCCCTTAGCACTTTGTCTGAGGACATGAGGATCTGGTTAGCTGATAGACAATGTGCTACTTCAGATGAGTTGGGGAAGAAGGGAGACCTATACCTGGCAATCAGGGCAGCCCTGCACAGGAAGGGGTCCCCCAGTACTGCTCATGGGTCTAAAGGAACCCATGGTGGGCAGCACAGACTGCCACAACAGATTCTGCCAGTAGCAGGGGAAGCCACTAGTCCAGGTACACATTCAGGAGCTAGGGTTAAATGTTTTGAATGCAACCAGTGGGGCCATGTGTTATACAGGTATCCACAGAGGCAAGGTGGGGAACCAAAGGTGAGGGAGCCAGTAAATAGGAAAGACAAAATGCCAATAATAAGTTGTCTTGAGACAACAGGGGTACTAAACTACCATCCTATAGATGTCCTGAGAGGGAAGGATTTGGATGAGGCAGTACCATGTACTTATGCAGTTACATGCAGTCAAGCTAGGAGACAAGCATGTGGGTCTGGTAGCCTGGGGGAGACCCAGACAGACTGCATACTTTCAGCCAGGATTGGTGAGGTGGTTACTTCAGGGAGTGAGCTACACTGTAGCAGTGAGACTGAAGGTAAGCCACAGCTGCTTGTGGGTACTGATGTTCCCTTGGATAGGGTAACTGCAAAGGTAGAGGTGAATAGTAGTACCCAGGCTGACAGTGAGGCACCAATGTCAGGGGATGCCAGACTTCCTGTGGAAGGGGAGCTTCGAAGGGTTACAAGGAGAGAGTTGAGACAGGCTCAGTTCTCAGACCCTACATTGCAAGGCCTGTGGCAGGTAGCTAAGGGAGTTACCTGATTCTCAAGGAAAGTACTGGGACAAAGGGTTACTATGCAGAGAGTGGACCCCTGAGGGAGGGCTAGAAGGTGAAAGAGTACAGCAGTTGGTAGTGCCTAGAGCCTACCATCTGGCGCTTCTAGCCATAGTCCATGATATTCCCTTTGCAGGTCATATGGGCATAAAATGTACAAAGAGGCATATTATGCAGAACTCTATTGGCCTGGAATTTCCAGAGATGTAACTGGGTACTGCAGGACCTATGAGCAGTGCCAAAAGATAGGCAAGGCAGGAGACAAGGTGAGAGCTCTTTTGATGCCTTTGCCTGTGATTGAGGAGCCATTTCAGAGGGTAGCTATGGATATTGTGGGAACTCTGAGTACCCCAAGTTCCACAGGGAAAAAGTATATCCTAGTGGTAGTGGATTATGCTACACGATACCCTGAGGCAGTGGCTTTGTCCTCCATTGAGGCAGAGAAGGTGGCAAATGCTTTGTTAGAGATTTTCAGCAGGGTAGGTTTCCCAAAGAAATACTGACTGACCGAGGTGCCAATTTCATGTCAGACCTGCTGGCTTGTCTGTGGAAGTCCTGTGGGATGAAGCACATGAAGACCACCCCCTATCATCCCCAGACTAATGGTCTTGTTGAGAGGTTAAACTCTACAATCAAGTCCATGCTACGGGCATTTGCAGATCAGTTTAAGAGGGAGTGGGACAAATATTTTCCCCATCTGTTGTTTGCTTACAGAGAGGTTCCCCAGGAATCCACATGTTTTTCACCCTTTGAGTTGCTGTATGGGCATAGGGTGAGGGGACCTCTAGATTTAATTCGAGATGTGTGGGAAGGTGAGTGTGAGTCTCACAAGGAGTCCGTTGTAGCACATGTCCTAAACCTCTGGAAAAGGCTCAGATAACTCATGGGCTTGGGCCAGGAGAACCTGGCAGAAGCCCAACAACAGAAAAAGGTGTGGTATGACAGGAATGCTTGAGCAAGAGAGTATGCTGTGGGGCAGCGGGTAATGGTTCTTATTCCTGTCAGACACAACAAGCTGCAAGCAGCTTGGGAGGAATCCTACAAGGTGGTAAGAAAGGTAAGTGATGTTAACTACATGGTTGAACTGCTAGCCAGATGGCAGGGGCACAAATTGTTTCATGTTAACATGATGAAACCTTACCATGATAGGGAGGCCCTTGTGCTGAGCATTTGCAGTGGATTGCAGGAGGAGTCTGAAGGAGATCTGGTGACTATTCTCCTCAGTGAGGGTCGGTCTGACACCTCAGTGGAAGGGGTAGCAATGTCCCAGCAGCTATTTCCTACCCAGAAAAATGAGAGATCCAAGCAGTGTTGCAGGAATTTGAGGACATTTTCACTGGGAAACCAGGGTGCACCCACCTAGTGTAGCACCAGGTGGATACAGGACCTCAACAGCCTATTAGTCAGGCCCTTTATAGGGTGCCTGAGAAAGTCAGACAGACTCTGAGGGAAGAGGTACAGGAGATGTTGGAACTAAGGGTGATTCAAGAGTCCAACATTCCCTGGGCTTCCCCAGTGGTGCTGGTGCCAAAGAAGGATGGCAGCACCAGGTTCTGTGTAAATTACAGGAAATTAAATAGTCACTCAGAGTCAGATGCTTACCCCATGCCTAGGACAGATGAGGCCCTAGAGCAGCTGGGTGGGGCTAAGTATCTTACAACTATTAATCTTACCAAGGGTTACTGGCAGGTGCTCTTGATGCCCAGTGCTAGAGAGAAGTCAGCCTTTGTGACTCTTTTTGGTTTGTAAGAGTTCACAAAGCTGCTCTTTAGGCTGGTAGATAATATCCTAGCAGGAGAAGGAGGGTTTGCCCTTGCTTACCTAGATGATATTGCCATCCACAGCCATTCCTGGCCAGAGCACCTTCAGCATGTCACAGAGGCTCTAGAAAGACTACAGAGGGCAAGGTTGACCATTATGCCAAGCAAATGTCAGGTGGGTATGGCAGAGGTCTCCTACCTAGGACAGAGAGTGGGGAGTGGTAAGATAAGGCCAGAACCTGCCAAAGTGCAAGCCATTCAGGCATGGCCTGCCCCTATTATGAAAAAGCAGGTGAGGGCATTCTTAGGGACAGCAGGGTACTACAGAAAATTTGTCCCCAATTATAGTACCATAGCTGCTCCCCTCACAGATGTAACAAGGAAGAACAGGCCAGATAAGGTAGTGTGGACACTAACATGTGAGCAGGCATTCCAGAAGCCTAAAGAAGTTTTCGGAGGACCCCATGTGTTAGCCAGTCCAGAGTACAGCAAAGAATTTGTTGTGCAAGTGGTTGCTTTGAACCATAGTGTGGGGGCTGTACTTAGCCAGATTTCTTCAGAGGGAGAAGAGCACCCAGTGGTTTATCTCAGTCATAGGCTCCAACCCAGGGAGGAATGCTATGCAGCGGTAGAAAAGGAATGTCTAGCCATAGTGTGGGCACTGCAGAAACTTCAGCCTTATCTGTATGGAAGAAAATTCACAGTGATGACAGATCACAACCCTCTAACATGGTTAAACAGAGCCAGTTAGCCAAATGCCAAGTTGCTAAGATGGAGCCTGGGGTTGCAAGCATATAATATGTCAGTGCAGCACCGCAGTGGGATTAGCAATGCCAATGTAGATGGGCTCTCAAAACAGGAAATGGGGTAGGTATACTCAGATAGACCTAACCCTCTCAAGTGGCATTTATCAAGGGTCACTTGAAAAACTAGCTTGAGTTCTCTGGGGGAGGGGGGGTGTGAAGACAGGTGGAGATGGGTGAAGGTTGCCAGCCTAGTCAAATAGAATTTTATATATAATTCTGGCATCTGTAAATATAAATGTAAAATACAGGCTTGTTTCTTAAATGAATGAAAATACTAAAATGTTGAACTTCAAGATTGTAGCAACATTGTCATCTGCTGTAAGGAAAACTAAGTCAAGCATTTCAAATTTTTCTTTTGACGTTAACATTATTTCAAATCTAGCCTTTGAGCTGTTGAGCTTAGAGTCAGTCTGTCTGGACTAGCACATTCTTTCTATTGTTTTAACTTGAGGAAAAATTACTAGAGTGTACATGTGAAATGTCTTTTATTGTTGTAATTTCCTGAGCAGGTGTTAGATTGTTAAATAATGTACCCTGTTGGCAACGGCGCCCGCAGGCAGGTGCAAGGGGGTGCACTTGCACCCCCCTGGAATCCGCTGAGTTAATCTTTTGATTTAAAAAAAAAAAGGTTTTTTTTTTTTTTAAGGCATTCTTCTTTAAGAAGCCCAGTCGCAGGTGTGCTGACATCATCGCGCGAAGTTTGCGAGCGGGAACTAAAATGAGCAGTTGTGAGTCGTGACATCATTGCGCGGGAGCTGAAACGGACAGTTTTGGACCTTACTGAAGATGGGACTCTTGCAAGTGAGCGGGAACGGACGGAAGATGGGACCCTTGCGAGCGGGAACCGAAACGGCTTTAGTGGAGCTGAAACAGGCAGCTTTAGTAAGGTAGGTGTGTGTGTGTATGGAAGATGGGACGCTTTAGTGAGGTGTGTGTATGGAAGATGGGATGCTTTAGTGAGGTGTGTGTACGGAAGATGGGACGCTTTAGTGAGGTAGGTGTGTGTGTGTGTGTGTGTGTGTGTGTGTGTGTGTGTGTATATATATATATATATATATATATATATGTGTGTGTGTGTGTGTGGTGGGGATGGGGCAAATAGCATCCTTTCCAATATGGTTAGTTTGTCTTAAAATATCATTTATTCTCAAAGACGCACACATTTTTGTGGGAATGGACACCGTTGTTTTAGAAGAAACTCTATCTGGTATTCTACTTTGCATGCCTTTCCAACAGCAAACAAAGGCTTCTAGGTCAGTCTCATGTGGAATTTAGCAACTCCATATGAGGGATGATTATCAGTGATCTTGGCTCCATCTGACAGTCTCCCATTTATTAATTATGTGTTTGCCTCATAAATCACATTGAGCTAACTAGCAACCATTGAATGGCTGCAATTCTGACATGCTTATGTCATCATATAAATGTCGACAGTCTACTGCGCATGTCCCGAGGCTAATCCTCAAGGTATGCAACTAAAAAAACAATGGATTTGCATCCCCCTGTATCCGCCATGCCCCCTGCTGCTTATTTATTTAAACATTAAGATCACACAGTCCCTGAGAAAAAGGCATATTCCCCAACCCTAAGGATTATCTGTTTTTGCACAACTGTCGACCATCTGTATAGTCGATCAAACTGTGTCAATAATACAGAGGTCAGTTTTAGCTAAAATATATACAGGAGTGACTCAAGGAGTTATACTTCACAATATATAAATGTAAAATAGAGGACTGCTGATTAAAATTCAGTAAAATCTTACTCTTTCAAAAAGAATTCACCAAAGAAGTATATTGCCAAATCAGACCAAGTTACTCAAATGAGATGGAGAGAGAAAACTAAATGCTCCCATATCCCAGAGTTTATGTGACCATATAGTTGGAGTGGAATGAGTGTGGGGGACATACCTCTCAACTGTCCAGATTTTTGCAGAATGTCTAGATTTTTGCCTCATAATTTTGGTCTGTACCTCATAAAATCTCTGGTTTTCTGGAAAATCACTGAGGAATAAAGTCACTAAATAATGACCTAGATTTTAGTTTTGGACTTCATATCCTTCAGGAAACGCATGTTGATACAAATCCTGTTATTCTACTAACATTCTAAGTTTTATAAGAGCAATATTTAAAATCTGTCTCTATTTTTGTACCTTTGTCCCCAAATTACTTTAGGCTTTATCCAGATTTCTTGCACTAAGAGGTTGAGAGGTATGGTGGGGGAATTGCTGCATCTCTTTTCAGGGGCTCAGCTCACCTTCATCTATTTGCTGAGTTTTTGTGTCTGTTTTGGTAGGATAGGAGTCCCAGAAATTTTGCAAAAGGTTTTGAAGGAAAAATGTACCTTTTCATTTGTGGCATAAGCAAAGGAAAAAATGGGTTGATGCACAATGAGGTACAGAAATGATGAACATGGACAAGCCTGGAGAATGACTGGTTGTAAGAATTCACCACTTAAATGTAACAGAAAAAACATAATGCGTCTGTGAAACATTAACTTTAGTATATAGTATATTTAGTATATACCTAGAGGGAAGCAGTAGCCACAGGTAAAATAGAAATGGAACTTGAGGTATTCCTAACTGATAATGCTGAAGTGATCGCCCTTTAAATTTATTTACGGGGAAAGTTTGACTTGGGACAAGCCAATTTTTAGTGGACGCCCAGGAAGAAATGCTCCAGACACATGTTTTTGTAACATGGGAGAAAACCCACATGAACACAGGGAGGATATGCAGACTCTGCACAGAAGGCCCTCCAGACAAGAATTGAGCCAGAGAACATATTGTCGCAAGGTGACAACACACACCTCTGCACTGTCCTTACAAAGTCTGTAAATGTGATCCCCAGAACAGTGAGACTGAAACTGTTGGCAATGGGACATATAGAATAAGTCTGCTATTGCAGTACCCTGGAGTATCCCCCCCAATGAAGTATGGCAATCTTAGCATTAGTATCTATAAGTACAAGTGTAGGCATATAGACCCCATTTGGGGGCTTTGAGAAGGGGACTGTTTTAATGAATCTACAGCCAGTTTTGAAATTATTCACTTTTTTCTTTTACAGTCATTCACTGTATTTCTATTATAATCCCATTCCTTTTTTTTTTCCTTTTGTAGTGCTTCACATATTTCCAACAGGAATCTGATGTTTATATTAAGCAAGCACTGTATCAAAGAAGCATGGTGGTCTGTGAGATGCTGGGATGCATATGAAGGTGGATCACCAGCAGAAAGCAAGAAGCTGTCAACTCTCTTTACAGACAGTTAATGACATGAACAGACCCTAGTGGGATGACAAGCCAAATATTCTCAAGTGCCTTTCTTTGGCACTGGTTCCAGGAGTTACCTAGCCCTAGTCTAATTCCATTTTAAAATTGGATAAATGACACTATTTTAAGGGGGGTGGGAGTTTGTTCTACAGATAAGGGAGGTGTTGGGTAATGAATCTGTAATGTTTGCTGCTAACAGAAATTTTGAGGTTAATTGTATTTGCACTTGTTATCCCTCCCATCTCTTTTTTCAAGATAACAATTCAGGAGATGCTATGAGACTCTATGGGATGCTGGCATAATGGTTAAGATGCTCACCTTATACACCAAAGGTGCAGGGTTTGATTCTTGTATAGGGTAATTGGCTAGGCATAAAAACACAATTAGCCTAATATTTATCTATCTATAAGATCTGGGTGGTGTGGTGGGTTGCTGCAGGTGCAATGGACTTGGATTTGAAACATGGCAGAGGTATTTATTTCAGAGCTGAGTGACCTAGTGGGCTAATGCACTATATTAAGAAAAAGCGAAATTATTTTAGTCTGAGTAGCTCAGATTTCTAAGTGTAGTAATCTTCTTAGAAATTAATCTATGGATCCAGAAATGAATCTTTAGTTGAACACATATTTTGTCAGTGGGACACAGGCAGGGGAGTTGCACTCAGTTTTGTCTGAACCAGTGAAATGAAAAGGAGCACAGTGAGATCCTCTAGGATGACTTGAAACTCCTCTAAGTAACATTATGAGTCATACCAAGAGCCTCTTTTTTGCCCCCTTACCATGCCTGCTGACTATCTGCCCAATTGCTGTGACTTATGTGTTCCCTACTTGATGAGAGTTGATTACATTGTATCTGGCATCCACCAGCCATCAGGGAATTTTATAATGGTCACCCTAATGCCATCTACTTGCCCCTTAATCTGTTTAAAACTTTATTTAGTGGCTCACTGCTGTTTTTCTGCTGTGATAAATATTTCTGTAGTGTTTTCTGCCTAAAATAGTGTAGCTAGTAGCTGTAATGGTTTCCTACCCTCCCTCCATATTGCTGTGTTCTTATAACTGGTGGCTTTGCAGTTGCCCACCCCTACTGTAAATCTGATCTAGGACACTCCTCCTAGTCTAGTGTCATTAGCTCATTCTACCTAATACAGAGAGAATTTTATAATGGTTACCCTAATGCCCTCTTTGCATGCCCTTAAAGCAATCATGAGAGGGGCAAGCAATGAGTGCAGCTTGGAGTAAGCACCCACTTTTGGAGTTTGGCACAGTGGACTAAGAGTATGACTGATATGCCTGCACTTTGCAGCCTTTGCTAGATAGTGTTTCATTACTGTAATTGCATTTTTACTGAATTACTTAACTGTAAACTGCTTTTTCATACTGAGAGTTGTATTTTCTGTTTGTGAGTGCTCTATCTGTTCATTTTTGTGAGGTTTCTGTGTTCTAGTCAGGTAGCACAGTCTGGATAGAGGCCTGGTGTTATCCAGGCCTGGTTGTTTTGTTTGTTGAGTTTCCTGTGTTTCTGGCAGCTAGTTTCACTGTATATAAGGTATTAACTGAAATATTTCTCCATTTGTTAAACATCTGTTTGTTTGTTCTGATTTCCTGCCAAGGAGTGTATCATATAACTGATTTGTTTGCAGTTAAAAGCATTCTCCAGAGTCCCCTTGCTCCTTAGTCTGTTTAAAACTTTATTTAGTGTCTCACTGCAGTTTTTCTGCTGTGATAAATATTTATGTAGTGTTTTCTGCCTAAAATAGTGTAGCTAGTAGCTGTAATGGTTTCCTACCCTCCCTCCGTATTGCTAGTCATGTTCTTATACTTGGTGGCTTTGCAGTTGCCCACTCCTACTGTAAATTTGATCTAGAACACTCCTCCTAGTCTAGTGTCATTAGCTCATTCTACCTAATACAGAGAGAACATTTGAGAAGGCCAACCCAATTAGGTTCTTAACCTTGAATTATCTTGTGTTCCTCCTTTCTCCCTTTCCACTTTACTAAAATAAAAACAACTTTACTAGAATCTCCTTGTGTTCTGACTGAATGTGCTTCTCAGCTGATAAATATATTTTTTGGTACTTTTAACTTTTCAGAGTTGAATAAAAACAATAATTGAATTCAGTTCAGAATACAGTTTGAATAAATTGCATTTATTTAAACTGCATCTGCTTTAATGTTGCTACACACTCAAGTGTGCTAGCTTGCACTGCACTTGAATTATTTTTAGTGCAGTTGTAGCTGCTTTTCAGTAACAAAATCTAAACTTGTTTCCTGCCTTTCCTGTAACTAGTCTAGTCCAGATACAGATTTGCTGCATCCAGGACCGTGTGTAAGCTTCTGAGCCCCCAGTGAGGTGTGTGTACGGAAGATGGGATGCTTTAGTGAGGTGTGTGTACAGAAGATGGGATGCTTTAGTGAGGTGTGTGTACGGAAGATGGGATGCTTTAGTGAGGTGTGTGTGTATGTGTGTGTGTGTGTAAAATACCCTAGGAGTTACATGGTGGTGGGTAGAGAATAAGGCTTGAACCCTGTACCTTGGGCCCAAGTGGCAAGAGCCTGAATTCCCTACCCACCACCATTTGTAAAAATGTTGCAGGCTTTTCCCTCATACTTTTGCTGTTCCTCATAAAATCTGTGGTTTCTGTATTTGTGTCCTTGTTGCCTGACAGCTACATGTTCTCTCGTTTGATTCTTGGCTGTCTGGAGTGTTTCTCCCTGGGCCTCTGCTAAAAATTAGCTTATTTTCCAAGTCAGACTTTCCTGGTTAACAAATGTTAAAAAAAAATGGGCACTCATTTCAATATCAGACTTCATATTCTTCAGAAAGTGCATGGTAACAAAAGCTTTTATTCTAGCAATTTTTTAAGTGTACAAGATGGATATTTGAAATGTATCCCTGTCTTTGGGACTATATCCCCCCCCCCCCATTATTGGCTTCATCCAGGTTTTGTACTAAGGTTGAGAGCTATGGCAAGAACTGAATTCACTGAATATGTTTGGGGGCTGTATTCACCCAGTATTGGCTTTGTTCAGGTATTTATTGGCTTCATCCAAATTTTGTGCTAATGTTGAGAGCTATGGTAAGAACTGAAGTCACTGAATATGTTTGGGGGCTATATTCCCCCATTACTGGCTTTGCCCAGGTGTTCTTTGCTAGGAGGTTGAGAGCTATGGTGAGAACTGAATTCACTGAATGTTTGGGGGCTGTATTCACCCATTATTGGCTTTGTTCAGGTATTTTGTGCTAAGAGGTTGACAGCTGTGCTATGGTGAGAACTGAATTCACTAAATGGTAGCCATTTAAGTTTCAGTCTTCCTCTTTCACAAAACAGCTGAGTTGGTGTAGTGGTATGTTGCTCTGACTGTTTTGCACAGGGTCCCCTGGGTTCAAGACGTGGCAGTGAAATGTATGGTGGTAACGCAACATTTTATTCTAGCAACTTTCCAACATTATACAAGCAATGTTTAAAATGTGTCCCTGGTTTTTGGCCTTTTCTCCCCCAATAAATTTTGGCTTTTCCAGATTTCTTGTGATGCAAAGTTCAGAGATACAGCTGAGTGTCGAGTAGATTTTACGAGCTGAGAGCTGCAGGGAAGCAAAAGTTTAGTGCTGCTTATGCTTAGTCTGCTTGCATTGTTAATAGCACAACAGATAGTGTCCTTGCTTTTGATGCTGAAGGCTGTGGGTTCTACTCCCACAGTAGGTAGATGCATTGCTGATACTGTACTGTGTTGTAAAGGGGGTGGATGCTGCAGTCCTTTCGGTAAAGATACCTAGTAACTATGAACCTGTTATCAGTTTGCTATCCATTCCCTATTGCAGTATTACTAGCTTATCATTTTTTTATTGCATGCAACAAAGGCAATTTATTCTTCAAGGGTAACAGGCACTTTATTTGTAGATTAAATAATGACATATAAAGCAGCAACCTCTTTATTAGTTACAAATTTCTTTAATGTGGATTTTACTACTTCAGTGATTGTGCATATTTTTACTGATACTGGTGTACTATAGAAGGTTAAGTAGACTTTTTATGATGGAAATGTTCTGAATTGGGCAGTTTTGTCAGTAGTGTATGCCTTTCGTTTCATTGTTTACTGGAAAAATGTTCAAAACAATAATTTTAAAATGCCCTCTAACAACTGTACTGTATTGTACAAGGAATATAATGTAATACAGTCAGGAAGGTGTATCCAAGAGTATGTGTATGTTATGTTCAAGGGGCCTATGATTTTGAAGACAGCCCAGAGTTAATATTTATCTGCCACTGGCAAAATGTATTTTCTTTGAATGTGGGTTTCAATGCATGTGAGTTTCAAGGGCAGAGAAGTTTTAATGTTAGTCTATTTTCATTGTAAGACTGCATTGCTTTGTTTAACAGATATGTATTAGGGTTTGTGCTGTAAAATGCAAAATAAAACTTTCAAATGAAATCCTAAATCATCGCAGAAGTAAAGCAGTATGCACATTACAGTGTTTATGGTAAATAGGGCAAAATAACCAAGGAATGGGACATTGGAATGGCTGCAGGGGGAGGCTCCATTCGACCATGATTTTGTGAGGGGGTAGCTAACTCAGACAGCCCGATTGAACTATACCTCTCAGTTGTCCATATCTTTGAAGAATGAATAGATATTTGCTTCTTATTTTGGTTTGTTTCTCATAAAATTTGTGGTTTTCTAGCAAATCATTTAGGAATGAAGTCACTAAATGACACATAGTTTCAGACGTCATAACCTTCAGAAAAATGCATGCTAATGCAAGACTGTCTTAAGTTTATACAAGAGCAATTTTTAGTAGTGTTTGTATGTTCCCCAATATATTTGGCCTTGTCCAGATTTCCTGCATTAAGAGGTTGAGAGGTGCGTGCAAATCACTGTAGATTAGGAATATCCAAACCTCTCAATTGTCCCCAATTTTGGCTCAAAATGTTGCTCTCCCTAATAATCCCTCCTCAAAATGGCAATTTTGGAAGAAAATGTGGAGGGTTTATAATTGTATATAACTAATGATCAGAGTTATAGATTACTTTACTTTTATTTCAGAAATGCATGTAGATGCTCTTATTTTGTTAGCTGCTCAAGTTAACAATGTTACTACTAAAAGGTGTCCCTTTTGACAGGTATTTTGCATCACATTTTGGTCCGTTTTCATAAACTTGTGGTTTTCTGGCAAATTAGTGGCAAGTCATTAAAAGCTTGAAGTTAGAAAATAATGGCAGAGATTTACATTTGAGTTTCAGATTTTATACCCTTCAGAAAATTCAGACTAATGCAAGATCTACTACTGTTCTATTTAAGTTAATAAGAGCAATATTTAAAAATTAGCCTTATTTTTGGGCCTGTGTCCCACTTCTAGTTCTATGTATGGCTTTGTCCAGATTTCTTGCTCTGAAGTTGAGAGGTATGAGTGTTAGAGCCATAGGTTCATAGGTTTATACTAGGCTATCTGCCCTAAGGCATTTATAAGCCTAGCCCAGAGTTTTGTGGCTTACGACACCCCTTATGTTAAAAAATACTGTGCCCATTAGTTTGTTGTGCCTCTGTCCAGCAGTAACACAGAGATGATTCCCGGGTAAACCTCGATCTCCCATCCACGGTCAAGATTTCTCTTGAACAGAGCCAGCGAGGTGCTCTGCCTCACATGGACCGGGATTTTATTCCACAACATAGGGAGTCTCTGGGTGACAAATCTATCCCTCCAGCATATCGTATTTATATCCATGCTAAGGTTTAAGTCGCTTGCTCTAGTGGATCTGGTAGATTTGGATTTTTTGAGGTGGAGCATGTCCATTAATTCTGGGTTGGACATGGCCTTGTATGTCAGGCACAGGTCACCACTGAGCAGACGGTATGCGACTGAATAGAGCTGGAGTTTCTTCAGTCTGGCAGCATATGACAGATTTTGGAGTCCCTTTATCCTTTTGGTGAGGAACTTTTGGGGTCTCTCCAATTGCTGCAGAAGTCGGGTGAGATACATCCCGAATGGGGCATTGTACTCTATCATTGGTCTGATAAGTGAAGAGTACAGGGGAACAATGACCTCACTTGATCTGGATGTGAATCCCTTCATGATCAGGTGGGCAATGTAGAAGGTTTTTCTAACCACTTTAGCAATGTGAGTGTCAAAAGAAAGGCCACTGTCAACCTGGGTCCCCAGGTCCCTGATAACCTCTTCTGTGCTTAGTGGATTGCCACCTATATGGTAGCTTGGGGTTACCTTGTTTTTCCCGAAGGTTATGACTGTACATTTTTTGGCATTTAACTTCAGGCCATGGCTCTGGCACCAGCTATCAGTTTCCGTGAGACCCCTCTGAAGGATATCTGTGTCCTATGTACTTCCCACTATGGCTCCCAGTTTGCAGTCATCTGCAAACTTTGTCAGCCATAGTCCTCCTATGTTTGCCTGTACTTCTGAGAAGTAGATGCCGAACAACAGGGGGCCAAGGACTGAGCCCTGTGGGACACCACTTGTGACCGGCTTGGAGTCTGACATGGCGCCAGCTACTCTAACCCTGTGGGTTCTGTCCTTTAGCCAGTTTGCAACCCATCTTGTGACATATGGGTTTACATTTAAGCTGGTAAGTTTCTGTATAATACCCGAGTGGGGTATTGTGTCAAAGCTTTGCAAGGTCAAGGTAGGCTGTATGGACTGCCTTTCCCTCATCAATGGCCTTGGTGACTGTTTCGAAGAAGTCGACCAAGTTCAAAAGGCATGATCTGCCCTTGACAAAGCCAAACTGGGTCGGGTCCAATGTCTGCAAGTCCCCTATGTCTTTGTTTATGAGTTCCATTATGATCCTCTCCATAGCTTTGCAGACCAGGCTTGTTAAGCTTATGGGGCGGCAATTACCAGGGTCCGTAGAGGCACCGCCTTTGTGGAGTGGGACCACAGATGCCGTACACCACTCCTTGGGCACGTATCCTGTGGTAAGGCTAAGATTAAACAGCTGCCTTATGTGCGGGTTTAGTTCCTCATTGAGTTTGTGTAGCACACAGCCGGGGACACCATCCGGTCCCATTGATGCTGTGTTTTTAGCTTTAGAGAGAGCAGCTTTCACCTGTGCATTGGAGATGTCTGGGAGGCTGCACTCCGCTGGGATAGTTATCTCTCCTTTTGTGGGGGAGAGGGGGTGAAGTTTGCACTGAACCTGTCTGCCAGTATGTTGGCAATGTCTGTGGGTTCAGTGATTTTTGTATCATTTTGGACTAATTCTGAGCATATCTGGGAGTTTCCACCCAGGTTTCTAACATAGCTGAAGAAGGCCTTATGATTGTCTTTTGAATCTATGGCAATTTTTCTCTCAAAGATGGCCTTGGATGATTTTATGAGTGCTCGTATTTTTTTACTAATAGTGATCAAAGGTGTCTTCTCTTTTATGGATTTTGCTCTATCATGTAACAGCTTTCTCCTCTTTATTGTAAAGTTTGTTTATGGCTGGGGTCCACCAGACTGGATGTTTGCCCTTGGTGGAAAGAGTCTTGGTTTTATTAGGGATTGCCTGATCCATGCAGTCCTGGAGGTGTTCGTAGAAGGCATTTGTAAGGGCTTCCGCATCTTGGGTTGTGGTTTCCACTGGCTCGGGGGCCTTGAGGGATACCACACCAGTCTTGAGTAGTGTGAAGTTTGCTTTAGAGAAGTTCTTCACTGTGGTCTTTTTTGTTTGGGTGGGGGCGGGATGTGGATATCCAGTGAGATTAGTTTATGATCTGATCTCACCAATGAGGGATATACTTCCGGTGTGGAGCATTTTGTCCCCATGTTTGTGATGATGAGACTGTCAGCCAGAGACATTTCAAATTATGACATACTTATTGCACCCCACCCTCCATTGTAGTGGCTCTGGATGTGTCCAAGGAAGGCAAGGAGCAGTTATGCAGTGCAAGTGTGCAGAGCATTCCCCCATCCAAGGTACATCACAAATACGACCGTGGCTTTTTATCTGTCCTTGATTTTGCAGAATGTTCTGGTTTTCTATCAGATTTTTATACTGTTGATTTATGCTTCTTATTATTGAGGAACTGCATGCTGTCCCAGTGCCCTGTTGCTCTGTTTAAGTAGCCATGGTTTAATGAACATCAGGTAAGCTTGTCGGAGATTGTAAGATGCAAGTAAGCTTTAGTAAGCATATTGTTAAAGAATTACCAGCATTGAAAGTCTTTTCGTTGTTGCCATGCAGAGAATATTTACATAACTAGATAATGTATAAGCCTTGGGTATTGAAATGCATATGACAGTATTTGTAATAAAAGGACAGGATTACAGTATTTTCAGAAGCTCATTGCATTTTATTGGAGACCAGTGTCTTACAGCAGTGTCTGTGTTAGTACACTTAGTTGGGTGGCTTTAATGGTATATGGTAAATAAGCATTGCTACCTTACTTAAAAGCCAAGCCCTGCAACAACTAGGTAAGCTCCACACTGAAGTCAAAACACAATAGCTCTGGTGGGTAAATGTACTCTGTAGTAATCAAAAAAGGGAAATGTTTGAAATAACTACAGCTTATGTGCAAACACAATAGGTAGTGATGAAACAATGCTCTGCTAAAAATGTTTAATGCTCCACATTGCTGAGCTGCAGTTCAGTTATCACTGGCTACCAGGATTTCACCCACTTCAGATCAAGCACGGTGCAGTTCAGTGCAACCTTCCCAGAACTAATTAAAGTTTGACCAGAATTATTTTGTGTGTGTGTGTATGAGGGAGGTAGCGTACCCCTCAGCTGTCCAGGTTTTTGCAGAATGTCCAGATTTTTGCCCCATATTCCTCCTAAAAAGGATTTAAGTTGCTAAATAATGAGACATTTCAGTTTTAGATGTCATATCATTTAGAAAAATGCATACTAACACAAATCCTGTTACTCTTGCAATTTTCTAAGTTTATGAGAGCCATATTTATAATCTGTCCCTATTTATTTTAGGCTTTGTCCAGATTTCTTGCACTAAGGTTGAGGCCTTGGGGGTATGGTATGTTTGTGAGGGATAGAGAAAGTGAAATGCCCAAGTTAGAGTTTGCAGGTGGAATTTATTTTCAAATGCATTTTCAAGGAACTGTGAGTTTTAAGGGAAGCTAAATTCACTGCTGCCCATGCCAAATCTATTTACAATGTGCAACTGTTTTGTTTAGCAAATAGTATCTCTATTGTGGTATAAAGTTTTAAAGCTATGTTAGTAGCACCACAAGTAGAATACTTGCATCTTAATGGAGAGGCTTGAGGTTCTATTCCTACAGCATGTACATCTGTATGCTGCAGTCCTGAGGATGTCTTCCTTTGGATGAGATGCCTAATAACTATGAACCTGTTTTTCAGCTTGCCATCCATTTTCTATTGCAATATACCAGCTTACCATTTTTTTAATTTAACATAGGCAATTTTATTCTTTGATGGCAGCAGGCACTGAATTTGTAGATGAAACACTGAAATATACAGTTGTTTTCTAGCAACAACATCTTCATTAGTTTCATATATCTTTAATGTGGAATTATTCAGATTACTTTTACTTAAGGGATATAATTCAATTATATATTATAATTAATACAATCAGGTAAATCAAAACTTTTGCATGGCCCTAACAGTGTGCAAGGAGCCTATTGCTTGAAAACAGTTCAAAGGTAAATAACCTGCCCTGGCCAGATGCATTTTCTTTGAATGTGGGTTTCAATGCTGTTTCATTGAATGTGAGTTTCAAAAGTAGAGAACCTTTAATGCCAAGTCTGTTTTCATTGTAAGACTATTGCTTTGTTTAGGTTTAGTAAATGTCTCAGTGTTTGGGCTATAATGTTTGAAATAAAAGTTGTAAATTAAATCCAACTGTCTATAATCATTGTAGAACTAAAGCATAAAACAGTATGCACACAGATTTGAACAGTGTCTACGGCAAATGGGAAGAAATAGCCAAGTAATGGAACACTGGAATGGCTGTGTGGGCAGGGCTTGGGGTGGGTGGACTTGGGCGGGGCTGTGTTGGCAGGGGGCAGGGAGAGCTATGTGGGTGGGGCTCTGGGTTTGCACCCCCCTGCAAAAAATCCTGTGGGCTCCCTTGCCTGTTGGCCTGGGAACTCCAGGCTAAGTGTCAAATAAATGATGTAATGGTAACTAAATGAGAATGATGTAATCTGGGAGGGCCCAGAAGAAATGTTTGTTAGTGATTTTAAAAACTATTGCTCAGATAGAGACTGTAAGCATTTTGATCTTAGACATTCAACTCAGCACCGCCTTATGCTCTCTTTATGTAAGTAGTATGTTATAACTGTGTTTTCTCCTACAAGTAGCCAGGAATTACAAAGATTAGCCTAAGTGTTTTTCTATTATATCAGAACTTTCCTACTGTATTGTTTAAATTTCTGTGTGATCTCTGAACTCTTGAATAGCACTGTGATGTAGTAGTATTGTCTTGTGTTTTTAGTATTTATTATTAAATATTTTTAAACCCTTTCAACTGTAGCTGGTTTATGCAGATATAAGTTAAGCTCTAGAGTACATTGCATATTTATAGAGTTTATTGTACAAAGCCACTCTAATAAGCCTTAAGACTGTTTAATCACACATTATTGGATAATAGTATTGCACAGTGATAATTGGACACCCTTTTAAGGGACTTTGGGGCACTGATAATTATTAGCTGGTGGTGGCAGGAATTACTACTGTATAGTCTGGGGATAGGGGCACAGCTGGAGAATCTGTGCCAGCCTTTCCCAGGAGTGTCTGTGAAGTTGTATAAATACTTGTCTCAAAATGTGTGTGTGTGTGTGTGTGTGTTTGTGTGTGTGTGTGTGTGTGTGTGTGTTTGTGTGTGTGTGTGTGTGTGTGTGTGTCAGCTACTTGGGCAGGGACACGAAGCATTGTTTGGAAAGAGAGGGTACTGGAAGTTAGCTTGCCAGCTAAGCTGAGATCTGGACCCTATAGCTGTGCCAGTGAAGAGTCTCATTGGGGACATGGAGAGCAAGGGAGCAACCAGCCCAAGACTGACTGTGATCTCTGTGTGCTCTTAAGGGAAATTGCACTTTACTGTGTGTATCTGTTATCCTTTTCTCCTATATGAGATGCCCTCTCTGGTGTTAGTGGTGAGGATTGAGGATCTTTGATTGTTGGGCCAGGGCATGGGTGTCACAAACAACATTACTAAGGGGATTATTCACAATGTCTGTTCAGGAACAACAATTGCTTCAGATTGTAAAAAAAACTACCAGGAAATGGAGTATGCTAGACATTGTTTGTGTTTCTAAAGAAATTACTGTTACTTCAAGTCAGGTTTTACCATCATTGATGTGCAGTGATCATGGGGTTATAAAGATTAATTTGTTTCTAGATAATTCTGCCAAACTGAAATCTAAACCAATGCACAGAAGATTAATTACAGATTATATGGAAGCAAAACAGTCATTATGTAAAACTAACTGGACTGATATGTTCAGTGGAAAAACTGTAGATGGAATGTAGAAAGTTGTGAAACAGAAACTGAGTGCAATAAAATAAAAAATAAAAAAAAATAACATCAGGATCTAGGCATACAGCATCAGGAGGATATTTCCATAAGAACAAGATGCCTGATTAAGGTGAGAGACAAAAATATAAGAAATGGAAGAGAGGTTGAACTACAGCTTTGAAAACTGAAATAAACAAGCTGGACAAACAAATTAAATATAGTGTGAGACAAGATCAAGAACAATTTGAAAAAAGTTTATATAAAGATATTGGGCATAATAGGAAACCATTTTATAGATACTTAAGATGTGGAAGGAGTAAAGACATTCAAATTGCTAAACTGTGTGTAAAGTCTAAAATTTATTTTCAGACACAACAGATAAAAGATATATTTGCAAAAATCTTATGCAAAACAGTTTGACTCCACAAAGGGGATAACAAATTGTCCTAGTGACATCCAGGTAACCTCAAATTCTGGAATCAGATTAGATTATATTGAAAAAGAACTGCACAAACTGGATCCAAACAAAACACAGGGAGGAGATGAAATTAGTAATAATGACCTGAGAACACTTCAGCAAGAACTTACAGTACCATTATATCTATTATTTACTAGGTTCTATAAATATGGGGAGAGTCCTCATGATTGGAGACTTGTGCTTATTAAACCTGTCTTTAAGGGAAAGGAGAGTAGGACAATCCCAGAGTCATATAGACAGTTAAGTCTACTTTTATATTGTGGAAAAATAATGGAGACGATAATATTGGATAAGTTATTGTCAGAATTTGATAGGTTAAGACTTGGAACCATATATCAGCATGCATGTGTTGAAAATAGGTCTATTACCACCTATAACATTATGTTCTATAAAAATATAATAACAGCTATGAATGAAAAATTGTGCTGTCATGTAATTCATTTAGATTTAACTTCAGCATTTGATGAGGTCATTCACAAAACACGGATCAATAAATAGCTATCAATGTACTCTTGATACGATGGATAGCAGCATGGCTTTCAAAAAGGACATGGCAAGTATCATACAGCAACTGAACAAATGAAATTCTTGGTTACAGTCAGGGTGTCTCACAGGGCTCTGTCCTAGGCCCTTACTTGTTTAGATTGCATCTTTCAGACCTAACTTTTTCATCTGAGGTATTCTACGGTCTATATGCAGATGACCTGAAATTGGGTGAACTGATTACGTGTATTACAGATAAGGCATGTCTGCAAAAGAACTTGACTAACTCAGCTATTGCAAAACGGGATAGTAATATGCTGATAAATAAATCAAAAACTAAGCATATGAGATTTGGGAGACATAAATTGTAAGGTAAATATTTAATACAGCACAGAGTGATTGAAAGTGTAAATTCATTTAAAGACCCGGGTATATGAGAAGATCCAGCTTTGAGTTTTTCTAATCATATCAACCAATTAGTTAATGATAGTTATAAAACTATAGGCTGCATAAAAAGATTTATAAAGTCTAGGAAATCAGAAATGATGACGTCATTTTTGTTAGTTACATTAGATCCAAACCTGAGTATGGAATAACAATATGGAAGCTTTAAAAGAAAACAAGCATGAGTAAACTGCAAAGAGTACAGTGGAAACATACAAAGGGCGTCCATGGATGGAAACATTTAAGTTATTTTGAAATACTAAAATATCTGAACTTGTACAGTGTCTCATATCTATCTAAGAGGAGATCATATTCAGGTATATAGGAAATTTAGAGACACCTCTGGGAATGTTTGGGGTTATCAAAAAGTACTAGAGAATCATCAGACAATCTATGTAGAAGATTCTATAGGAATTAGAAGTACTAACTGGTTCTCTGACAGAGCAGCTGATGCATGGAGCAGACTACCAAATTACATTAAAGCAAGTACTAGTTTAAATATTTTAAGAACAGCCTGGACACTTACTATGAGAACAAGTGTTTTTTGTATACTGGCATCCTTGAAGGGCATTAATGCCCATGCTTGAAATATTTGTATGTATGTGTGTATGTATGTGTTTATTTATGTAGGGTAGACCTTACAACACTCACCACTGCCTCTTCTACTCTGCACCCTCTCCACCCATTAAGAGGAAGATTTACCCATTGTTTCAACCAAACAACAACAGCCAGGAGTGTTACAGAGACAGTATCAACAGGCTACACTACAGAGTTCTGTGCAGCACTATTTCAAGGGTTCTAGTACAGCCTCTCCATGAAATGAAATCCACTTTCTTGTCCCTTTAATTCTGTATCTACTAGACATTCTTGCAACACAATCAGTACATATGACAGACCAAGAAGGGAAGAAGGTCTATTCTGAATTTATTCTATTGCCATAGAAGGAAGGTTAGTGAGGGCCAGTTTCACATCTCACATACCTGGACAAGTTTATCAAGATAAAAATGCTCAACATGTTAACACTACTGAAACAATTAATTTCTTGAATGCATAATCTGTTTTTGTCAACAATGGACATACAGGATGTTTGTTTACATATCTATATCCACAAGGTCACAAATACTTATCTAGGTTTCATGAGAGAGACATCCACTACCACATCAGCATCACCACAAATAACATAGCCAGTGTGACCATTTTATTAACCCAATATCTGTTTCATTGTCTATAATGTAGTAAATAATCAAGAAACAGAATATATCCAAATGAAACTCCAAGTCATGGTCTGCAAAAGTCAGGTGATGTACCAACCCCCCCCAACAAGCTATTCTTCCCAGAAAGGTGCAGTGTGTTGACCACTTGCTCACACCAGGAGTATACTGATCTATTGACCCAGGAAGGCAGGGGGCTACAAGGAGGGGCACAGACCATGCCACAGGCACCCAGTCAACCATGAGGGAGAGTGGGTTGAGATTCATTACCACTCTGACTGAATGGCAAATGTTGTCACAGTGGAGTGGGTTAAATATCTGCTTTGAAAGGCATCCTGCCTTTTTTATCCACAGTGACAAACCTCTCTGCAAACAAATGCCAATTGCCATTAGAGAGGTGGATGGCTAATTCAGGCTGGATCTTGTCAGAGTTTGTATCGTGTAGATCAACAAATTCTTTAATGCTTCCAGAGGCAGGGACAGCATCTTTGTCAGTTTAAAAAATTATCACCATACCAGACCACAAAATTCTTGCGAACAGTGTTGATATTTAATAACCCGACCACAGGACAGGGCACAACTGATGATAGAGTTTTATATTTCAGTATATTTAAAAATGGCTACAATTATATTTCTAAAGGCTCCACAATGATCTCTTCCACCCTCATGCTTTTCAGTTCCAAATTATGCATGAGGAAGGCATAGTCTTTCGGCTTTTCCTCTAATGTTGGGCAGTGGATTTTTACAGTGCCGAGTTGCCAGCCTGACGCCAAGCCTTCAAAGAAGGCATGCCCATTCATGCATGTACCTACCATCATGTCTTTAACGTCACTCGACCACAGGGAGGACATGCAGACTCCACGCAGAAGGTGCTCTAGCTGAGAATTGAACGGGAGAACCTCTTGCTGTGAGGTGACAATGCTAACCGCTGCTCCACTGCGGCATGATAAAGAAGGCATAGTATACTGTTTTTTAAAGTGGCCTCTCTCTAATGGCCAAGACATAACTCTGTATCTAACTGATCCTAGAAAATTCTGCTGACTGTGGAAAGAGATCAAGTTAGGGACTGAAATCTGCCTTACTTCCTCTATGAATGACTGATTCCCAAACACCTAAGGGCATAACTGATCAATCACAAATGACTGATAACACAAACTGTATAAGTACCATGCTGTACAACTGTAACACACTGTCACATTCACCTTATTTAAATATACTAATTCCGCTGCCTAATAATCAATGGGAAAGAAGCAGCCTGCAAGAGCTGTCACACTACTTTCAATAACTGTGATCTCGCAGTTTCAAAGCAATAACAGGTAATATGGTTGGGAAATGTAACATTGTGAAAATGAGATCAGAAAGATACATGATGAAACAAATGGTAGTTGCTTGTAGGGAAACACATTTGCCTTTAGCGATTTTTTTTAATTCATTTTTCATTTATGATCTTATCATGTGAATATTTGCTAAACTCAAACAGCTTTACTTTGTCATGATTTTATACTAAATGCACTAATACTGCGTATAATACTGCGGTGGTGGTGCTGCGGTAGCATTGTCGCCTCACAGTAAGACGTTGTCCTGTTCGATTCTCAGCTAGAGTGTTTTCTGTGTGGAGACATGCGTGAATGGGCGTACCTTCATTGAAGGTTGTGCATAAGAGCTGGCAACTCGGCACATAAAAATCTACTGCCAATCATTAGCGGACCGGAGTTCTGCTGTAGTGACCCCTAACTGGGAAAACCCAAAAGACACAACAACAACTAATACTGCGTATACATGCCTACTTGGCTCATGTCTGAAAAGGGTCCGGTGTGAGTAGCAGACCTTATTCAGTAATCAGATTACTAATACATGAACAGGGAGACTATTTCCCTACTGCAGTCACTCCCTAGTAGTTGAATTTGACTTTTGTAACAATAAGAACTGAACTTTGTGATGTAGATAGCTATACAAAACTGTAGTCATAAAATATCGACTCTGAAAATGCTCCTGAAGCAGGACAAAAGGAAACCTGTACTTTAATGCCTACTCTGACTGCAACTAAGCAATACAATGTGCTATACCAATCTGCACATTCCTTTATTTAACCCAACACATGGGATACAACTGCCAAGAGAAACTACAATTCATAAGATTCTTGTTTTAAGTAAAATGAGTTTCCTGAATATGTTCCATCTTGCTTATTACATTTTTAAGTAGTCGCTTTCCTCTCCCACTGTTTTCTCATAGTTGTACTCAAGAGCCTGTTGTCAGCTATTTCCATCTCCTAGCTTCTTTCCCACTAATATGGGGTGGGAGGCTTTTGTCATCAGATTTATTGGTGTCTTGGACTCCCTAAACTACATCTGCTTGGAAATGAAGGTCAGGATACTAAAGAGGAATGAAACGGGGAAGAGAATAGATGGGATTTATTCTGAAAGAGAGAAGTGCCACAATTACTGATCTCCATGAAAGTATAATATTTTGTTGTGGGTTGCAATGCATATTAACCAGCATTACATTTTCCATGGAGTTATTATTATTTTTTTTTTTATCAAACACTTTCATTCATTTCTTAAATAGGCTTCCCATATTCCTCTAATTTACTAGCAATTTACACAAAGCAACCGTTTCATCTTGTCCTAGTAAGGATGACATTATTAATGCACAGGAAGCCTTTATTTATTATCCAGTTTTTCTTCTGTGAATGTTGCATTTATTTGTACAGTGGCAGTAGCAGTAGCCAACACAGCTCTTGGCACTATGTATTTCTTCACAGGCTATCAAACCCATGTCATTATGTCACAGTGTGCCATGTCATGCAGTCTCTCTAAGGCAGCGACATTTCCTGTGACATTTTTTTTCTCTGAATATAAGGATTGGTCATTTCTCTATACAGCATGGCATCCATGTGCCCATCAGTTAGGCACAATTTCTATGGGAATATTTGTTGAACCTGAA
The DNA here is from genome assembly GCF_019279795.1 of Protopterus annectens. Classification (NCBI taxonomy): domain Eukaryota; kingdom Metazoa; phylum Chordata; order Ceratodontiformes; family Protopteridae; genus Protopterus; species Protopterus annectens. The sequence goes on from NC_056731.1 coordinate 57,834,887, forward strand.
AGCCTGGTGATGCAAAATTTTGTAAAGTGCTGATTATGAAGAATTAGTTGTTAGTTTTGTGAATGTCACAATGCTGCTTTATATTATTTTGTTCTAAGGGTTAAAAATGCAGTCCTTACTAAGAACCACAAACCAAATAATGCAGAATACAGGCAGAATGCCTAAGTTACTATCTTGTTTGTAATGCCTAAGTACTATACTTTTTACATGATCTGATGACTATGAAGCAATGCTTTCACTATTGCTGCTTCCAGGCTGAATGACCACTGTAGAGTGAATTACATTTTTTAAATAGTTATAGCTGATTAATTTGATGCAGAGAGAAGAAATATTTTGTCAGCCTCCATTTTAAACAAGCAGATGGTTAATTTTCTCTTTCGCATTTATAACTCTGAATTATTTAAGAAGGAACACATTGGAACTAGTTTGCTCATGTTTATGTGTGGGTACTACTGTAGGTGTTTTGTCTAGCATATCTATTTAACTAAAATTGCTGCAGATTCTAAAGACAACCACAAGGCTTCTATAGTTATGTCAAGAATCTACATGGCAATACTCAGATCTGCTCTGAGTTACAGCAGAATGGCAATACAAATATAGAACCAACTGATATTGCCAACATATTGGCAGACAGGTTCAGTGTGAACTTTACCCCCCTTTCACCCTATAACAGTACCTGAAGAATGCCAAGTCCCTATTATCATGGCTACACAGGTAAAAACCGCACTGTCCAAAGCCAAGAGTACAGCTTCCATGGGACCTGATAATATCCCTGACTGTGTTCTACATGAATGACAAAGTGAACTGGCACCACACCTGAGTACCCTGTTCAATCACAGTCTCTTTTCAGTCTTTGTTCCTTCCAAATGGCGCACTGCTATGATCATCCCACTCCACAAAGGGGGAGCAACTACGGACCCTAGGAGCTACTGCCCCATTAGCCTGATGAGTCTGATATGTAATACTATAGAGCACATCATCATGGACCTTATAAATAAGGATATAGGGAATTTCCAAACTCTGGACCCCATGCAGTTTGGATTTGTGAAAGGTAGATCATGCCTGCTCAACCTAATAGACTTCTTCGAGTCTGTCACCAGAGCTGTGGATGAGGGCAAGGTAGTTCACACAGCCTACCTAGATCATGCCAAGGCCTTTGACACCATCCCTCACTCAGGAATCATAGATAGACTCACTAAACTAGGCATAAATCCCTATGTCATAAGATGGGTTGCCAACTGGCTCACTGATAGAACCACACTGTTGAAGTAGCGGACTCCAAATCTGACTACCGACCAGTTACAAGTGGTATCCCACAGGGATCAGTCCTAGGTCCTCTCCTGTTTGGCATCTACTTCTCTGAAGTTCAAGCCAACACAAAGGGACTCTGGCTGACCAAGTTTACAGATGATTGCAAACTGGGAGCCATTATTGATTCTCCAACTGATGTAGACATTCTACAAAAAGGCCTCACTGACACCAATGACTGGTGCCAGAACCATGGCCTTAAGCTCAATGCCAAAAAGTGTATTGTCATTCCCTCTGGAAAAATTGGGTGACCATGAACTACCACATAGTCGGTAGCCCACTAAACACTGAAGGTGTGATAAGAGACCTGGGGACACAGGTTGACAGCAACCTCTCCTTTGATAACTACATTACCACTGTAGTCAGAAAGACCTTCTATGTGGCAGATCTCACTACAAAAGGTTTCCTCATCCAGGAAGAAAGAGGCCATAATCCCTCTCTACTTGTCCCTCATTAGACCTATTATAGAATACAATGCCTCATTTGGTATGTACCTCACTAGACACCTACAACAACTGGAAAGGCCACAAAAATACCTCACTAAGAGGATCTTAGGCCTTAGACACATGCCATATATGGACAAACTAAAAAAACTCCAGCTATACTCTTTCGCTTATTGCCTACTTAGAGGCAATCTCTGCTTGACCTACAAAGCTATGTCTGACCCAGGGCTGCTAGACATGCTACACATAAAGAAATCCCAATCCCTCCATGCCACACGATCCAGGGACCTAAACCTCATTAACACAATAAACAGAACATGCTGGAGGGACAGGTTCCTAACCCAGAGACTTCCCATACTCTGGAACAAACTTCCCATTCACATCAAGCAGGGCACTTCACTGGCCCTCTTTAAGAGAAATCTTGACGAGTGGATGGGTAATAGCAAGTTCATCCCGGGGATCACTTCAGTGGCCTTACTTGACAGGGGCACTGGTAACTAACTTTGGGCGGCATGATGCCAGGGAATCTTCTTAGGCTTATATAGGCTCCAGGGCTGTTAACCTAGTACACACCTATGAAGCTATGAACCTATGAACTGGTGCATGATATGTACTTCATACATGAATTGTACTACAACAACATTTAGCAGCACTGTGCTCACTAAGATGAGAAAAATATATACGTTGGCTGATGGAGAAGGCTAATATTTTCCAAGTCAATTCCTTGCATAAATTACAAAGCACATTATAACTTGACTTCGAAGGCAGACAGTTTGTAAGGAATGGAATAGGAGAGGAAGCCTGCAACTATTTTATTTACCTGGTGTACATGAAAACTGATCTGACTGATAGTTCATGCTGAACCTAGAAAGGAGTATTAAAATGTATTCCTTGTTGTGATTTTAAATTAACACTGAACACATACATATGTATGGAAGTTTTATAAAAATGCACCTCACAAAATCAGCCTTCACCAGCCCTCTAACAGGTTGAATCAATCTGCAAGCAGTTTGATTTTTTTTCTTTTGTTTTAAGAACAGTATATACAGAATAACGTTCAAGGGGGGAGTGAAGTTTAAGGAATGGCAAGAAGTGATCAATTTGTATATTGTTGAAGTAAAGGAAAATTGTTAAAATAAAATGTATATGTATATTGCATGGTAATAATAATGGAAACTGTCATTATGGTCTGTTTTCTATTATATTTCTCTATATGAACTCATGCTGTTATAGTTTAAAAAGTGATGCTTTAATAAATTTATAAACAATGTAGGGTAACTTGCTGAAAACATTAGTAGTGCTTTCCATATAACTGGAGCCACAGACAAATTAGATAGGCTACAAGCAGGGAGACACAAGTTGGGGCTAGGTTGTTTCCTAGTAGGGACATTTAAATGCAAATAACTTCATAATTATGGCAGTTCCCATATTGAAACTGCACTTCACTGGCTCAGTACATACTCCAAGAACAAGTGTAGAAAGACATTTGATAAGGAAGACCCTTAAATAAAAAATATTACTTGATATATGTTCAGCTTTAAATGACATGATGCACACAGCTTCTTCTGATTCCTGATCTTTCTTTTTTTTGTAATAAAAGTATTGCATACTTGCTCATAAGAGAAGCAGTCTTGCATAGATGCCATTTGGATGCAGCGCAGTATTGCCATTATGCTAATTAGATGTGTATATTATTATGGCTGTTATTCAGTTCAAATACATGCATTTTGGCCAAAGTCTTCATTATTACATTTCATGTGCACTTGACAATAAAGAAACTAGTGGTGTCATATAAAAGGAAAAAAATAAATTATTATACTTTGGTAAAATGTAAACTGTTGCTTTCAGTGAAACATGTGTGCAATTAATTTGCAATTGCATCAGTCTGAATTCTGGTTAAGAACACAAGCAGAAGTTTACAAGATCAATCAGATAAGGGAATAACCAGATAACCAGATAAGTTATTTAAATAGATGACCATATAAATGCCAATATTCATAGGTTTGTCTGCAATCTTCTTCTTTCGGCTGATCCCATTAGGGGTCGCCACAGCGGATCATCTGTTTCCATTTCTTCCTGTCCTCTGCATCTTGCTCTGTCACACCAACTACCTGCATGTCCTTTCTCACCACATCCATAAACCTTATCTTAGGCCTTCCTCTTTTCCTGTTACCTGGCAGCTTCATCCTTAGCATCTTTTTCCCAATATACTCTGCATCCCTCCTCAGCACATGTCCAAACCAACGTAATCTTGCCTCTCTGGCTTTGTCTCCAAACCTTCCAACCTGGGCTGACCCTCTAATATACTTATTCCTAATCCTGTCCACCCTCATCATACCCAGTGCAAATCTTAACATCTTTAACTCTGCCACGTCCAGCTCTGACCCCTGCCTTTGACAAAAAGGTTTGTCTGTAATAAATACATAAAATATGATATGACAAAGTATTTTTGGAACAATAAAACATAAAAAAGAAGCAAATCTTATCAGAAATTTTTTATAAAAGATCTTTGTAAATGCCTAGCTTACTATAATGTGAGGCTGACATGAACAGTTATTGATTGGGTCCACAGTAATACAGCTAGGTGTTTCATTTCCAGAACCATGCAACTGCATTAAATATTACAGCTGAGATAAAACTCAAGTCATTGCTGCATATAGCTGGAAAAAGAGTTTGCAAAATCTGTGAGATGATGTCAGTAATAGCAGATTACTTATAAAGAAAATGTGAAAAATAAAAGGATAGATGCAGACATGCCACACAAGGTGAAATAATATAAATTTACAACATTTGCTGATATTAATAAATAAATTAAATTGCCCTGTTGGAAGTTTGAGACTCCTCAATGTATGTTCCAAAACCTTGAAAAAATAAATGCAATCTTCAAAACATAACAATGAAAGAAGAGAATTGCTCTTATACTTATAAAGCAGTTTACAGGGAGACAAGCCCCCTGCATCTCTTATTTAAAACATTACACCTCCCACAACCTCTCTACTCATATATACTTATTCAGAGATCACGGTACGGCAAAGAAAGGGGAACACTCTGAGATACAGTGATTTCAGAGTTAATATATATTTCTCTGTTATCACATTTAAATTCTCTCTGTTCCGAGGTTTGCAGTTATAGTCTTTGAGCAAACACAATGAGAACCCATAAATTAAGATGCTGAGAACTCAGAAATATTTATCAGGGAAGGGGAAAAAGAAAGGGTTTGTGAAAACAAAACAGTGAATTACAGGCTTGTTTGATTTCGCAGGGCCATCAGTAGTGTCATATGTCTATTCAAAATATATGGAAACAGATAAAACAAAGCATATTCAATCGATAAATATTAACAGTGGTTTGAAAAATAAGGCCACAAAAAAGTAAGATGCAACAAAATAAAGTCATATAATGAAACCGCTAAACAACTGAACAAGTAATTTTTGTTGGTATTGTTGGTGATCATATTGATACAAAAAAATGTAGATTGTATTAGGCAGAGACTGAAAACAAGAACCAAATCCATAAACCACTGCCTTGAAGTCACCACAAATATCAATCACAGCACTAGTACAACACACTTAAGGTTTTCCTCACATTTTATTAAAGGAGTTGAGCACTTTTGTTCAGTAAAATGAACTTCATCAGACCTACAGTGACCCTTCCAGGCATTAAGTATTTATTATCATTATCAATCAGTTTCAAACAATTCCAACAATAGGAATTAAAACCTTGATAAAACAATCAGTTAAGTAATTAAAACCTTTTTAAAATTTTAAAAGGAAGCTATCCCTATAAAGGCATATGACACATATACATGATACCTAATAAAATCCATTTTAAAACATCTAATAAATTAATGTATTGCAATTATAATTTAGCTGCTCTTGATTTTAAAATGGCTGCAATGGAGCTTACATCATTTAATCCAGGGGATCTACTGGCATGTAAATATAGTTGTCAATATAGCTCCCGGTATTCAAGTAGATCTTCCCAATGGCCACCTCTAAGATTTTCTAGGATCACATACTTTGGCATGCTTTGCCAAGGAATTAGTTTCTATGTCATGTGCAATATCGTATATATGTTTGTATATATGTTTGTATATATGTTTATTGAGTGCCCTTTCTGTTTTGCCACTGTAAAAGGCACCACACTGACAAGTGCAGATGTAAACAACTCCAGCAGTGTTACAGTTAAAGTAACTCTGAACTCTTAAATCTCTTCCATGACAATTCAGGTGTATTACCTCAGTATTACTTATATAAGGGCATTGCTTACATGTACCACATTTATATGTACCGATTTTCCTATTAATATTTTGTGTTTGCACTCTACATTCTTGGACTCATATACATTTTTCAAACATACACCCTTCCTATTGGTAAACTTAGGAGTGTTCTTGAAAACTTCCAGTGTACCAGATAATTAGCTGAAAAGCTTCCACTACTTACAAATGATCTCCTTAATACAAAATATTTGCTATTGTATTCCAAACAATTTGCAGTACAGTAACTTTCATCATTATGGTGTCTTAAATTGTTGGAATCATTTGAACTAGACTCATCCTTTGCCCCTAAATGGGAAAAAAAAACTCTTGTGCCAACCAGAAGTAACTTCTGATATAATTTAAGATAAAAACTGGTTGGGATACCCCCTTTGTAAAAACATGTTCATTAAATTTTCATATCATCCAAAAAAATCATCAAACAAGGACATCATGTGGGCTGCATGAACAAACTGGGCTTTTACAATGCTTCTTTTTTGAGACAAAGGGGGTTCACTACTGAAATGAAGGAAAGAATTGCACTATGTTGGTTTACGATAAAGTTTAGATAAGTATCTCCACAACCCTCTATCGTTGTAGATTAGGACAGCTAAATAATTAAATTCTTCTTCCATTATAGGATATGTGAATTTAAGAAAATCTGTAGTAGTGGAAAAATAGTTGATTAAATCAACCAAAGGTTTTTTAGATCCTCTCCACACAACACAGATATCCAAAACTCTAGTGTAGAGTTGACAATATTTAAAGTACGGAGAATTGACAATATGTCTTTTTTCCCATTCATAAAGAACTAAATTTGCAAAAATGGGTGCACAAGATATGTCTATTGCTATCCCAGTATTCTGCTGGAAATTTTCTCCTTCAGAGAATACATAGTTGTATTTAAGCACTAATTCCATAAATTCAAAAATGTTACGACAATCATTGTGGGATAGAAAATCAAACCACAAAATCAAATGTTCAAACCACTCTAGTCCCAGTTCATATGGGATCACCAAGAAAAGGTCAACCATGTCAATGGTAGCAAACAATACATCTTCATGAAAAACAACTTTGCCCATCCTGGTCAAAAAATCTCAGGAATCCCTGAGTATTTGTGTATTCATTTCATGAAATGTTTTTTTAACTTACAGTCAATATAAACTGCTAGAGGTTAGGTCTTAGACCGAGTAGCAGATACAATTAAATGCAAGGTGGGGGGGGGGGTTCTACATATTTGTGGACTTTGGGGATATTGAACACAGTGGGGATGTGAGGATGTTTGCTAGAAATAATCTTATATGATGTTTTGTTGTTAACTTCTTGCATCAGCAAAGCATATAAAAACATATCAATCCTCTGATCAGAAATGTTCACCTTGTTTCTAAACACACTTAAATATATATCCCCCGATACAACAAGTTCGGCAATCTACCATCATAGTCATCATAGTCCTCTCTATCCATAATAACAAAACTCCCCCCTTGTCAGGTTTCATGACAGGGCTATCATTATTTGGAGTTAATTATCCAGGGTGTTTTTTTAAACTTTAGTCAGGCTGAAATACTGTCTATCCTTATTGTGTTTTCCAACTTGTCAAGCTCAAGCTACAAAAAACATTCAAAAGTTTCTAACAGCAGGTGTAATGGTGGATTGAAAGTACTCTTTTGTTGTCGTGCTAAGTCATTTGGCCCACCAATTGATTTAAATAATGTTTTAAAATTAAGTTCCCTGAGGAACAGTTTTATATCATATCAATTAAAGTTCTACTTAAATTAAAATGTCTCAAAGGTACAAAGATCAACCCTTTTTAAAATAGAAAAGTGTGATATATCCCAAGTAATATTACTGTAGTCGTATACCTTAAAATTATCTTGTTCAAAGATCAACCCATCCTCCAAAATCCCTTCATGGGACACTAGTCCCTGAATTTTCAATATCTTCTTCTCCCCTTAACTGTTCTCATTTGTTGATAATGAGGTGGATGGTTTGACTGAGGATGGAATTGTGTGCCCATGTGCTGTAGTTCCCTCTGCTGTATCTGACTGGATTGATGGAGGTTAGGGAATTCTAAAGGGTGAGATAGGGGAGAAATGGCTCCTACTCATAGCAGTGTGAAAAGAAAGTCATATCCCAAATAACTGGAGAATAAGCATACTAGTGTCAGTGTTCAAGAACAAAGGGGACATACATAACTCTGTACAATACAGAGGAATCAAGCTCCTGTGACATTGCATGAAAAGTTCTAGAGAGGGTGATTGCCAAATGAGTATGCAAAGTAATAGAAAGTAAGATGGGAGATGAGCGGTTTGGATTCTGATCACGATGCAACACAACTAATTTGCAGTGAGGTTTGCAGTGAGACAGATAGCTGAGAAGAAGCTAGAGATAAGGAAGGAGTCCAACTGGGCTTTCCTAGACTTGAGCATATGACAAAGTCCCCAAAAAGCTGATTTAGGCAGTTCAGCAGTGATTTGAAGTCACAAGACATTGGTAGCAGTAGTGTAAGTTATGTACAAGAACCCAGTGGCTCAAGTACAGTGTTCGACCTCACAGAGGGATTCTCGGTGGGAGTGGGTGTGCTTCAGGGTTCAGTTCTGAGCTCACTGCTGTTCATACTGGTGATGGACTACATTAGCAAACAGGTCAGAGGGGACAGATCAACAAAGTTGCTGTATGCAGATGATATGACATTACAGCCAGACTCTAAGCAAGAACTTCAGCAAAGGATAAGGACATGGAATGCAAAACTGAAGGCACATGAGATGAAACTAAGTACAGATAAGACAGTGGCAATGACAGCAGCAGTAAATGGGGAATCAGAAGAAGTTGAGAATTGAGATGAGGGAAAATAGTGGAGCAGGTAAACAGCTTCAAGTATTTGGGAGGGATGGTTGAGGAGAAAGGAAGTCTGAATGTGGCAGTTAAAGCTAGAATGAGAGGGGCTGCAGCCATCTAGCACAGAGTGTCAGATGTATATAACAGAAGAATGTCAAAGAAGCTGAAAAGTAAGGTGCACAAGACAGTGGTGTGACCAGTACTACTGTATGGTACAGAAACCTGGGCAGTAAAGGCAGAGCAACTGAAGAAGCTAGAGGCAATGGAGATGAAGTGCCTGAGATGGATGGCAGGATGCACACTGTGGGACAGACCAAGAAACAAGGACATAAGCTCAGAAGCCAAAGTAGCTCTAATTTCAGAAAAGGTAAAAGAGAACAGATTACAATGGTTCGGGCACATGTGCAGAAAAGCAGAAGACAAACAGCTGAAGAAGATCTGGGAAAGGAAGGAAGAAGGCTACAGGAAATTAGAGCGTCCAGCAGAGGTGGATGGATTGAGTGAGAGAAGATTTGTGACAGTCAGGCATGAGTGCTGAAGAAAGCAGGAGAGTGGCACTGAATCGAGAGAAATGGTGACAGTTAACACAACACCCCAACACCACATCAAAAAATGTGAAAAAAGGGGGCTGATGATGATGATGATTAGTAGATACGAGATCACAGGCATCAGAAGATGCAAATATATGTATGTTTGCAACTTTAAGTAGACATACTTAAACGTTCTTACCACTCTTTACAAGCATTATCAGATTGCGTCATTCATGGCTCAGAAAGTGGGACTTGGATCACCTCAGAGTAGCTGGTACGCTGCTGGTTATAAGGAGACGTGAAAGATTTAAGGCATTTTAAAATGCTTCAAAGCCTTTCCAGCTGAGCAAATTGCTTGGCTTTGTACATACCAAAGGGGACACTGTAGTCTGTGATGTAACTATTTAAAATGTCAGAATCCACTTCAGTGAGTTCTAAAATACAGAGACTGCATGGCTGAAATAATGGACTTGCATATATATGAAGTCATAGATGGCCATTCCCTGGATTATTCCCTTTTGTCTGAGGTATGGTGATCTTGGAGTTGGTATACATACGTATCCCTTCTACAGAAAAAAAAAACAGTTTAAAGGCAAAAAGCAGTGTTCAATAATCACTCTTCTCCTGCATTTTCAACCTTTTTTTTATTGTGCCGACACATATTACGAGTGACAACATTTTGAATGTGAGCCACTCAATAATGGGTCTAATAAGGGAAATGTCCAGTGATAAGATGACTTATTTGGATCTTAAAGACACCCCTTGAAAATGAACTAGGCCAAATAGATGGATTTCCTGACTATGGCAGAAACATGATGACTGCACGTCCCTTATAACTGCAAATGTTTGAAGAGGAGTACCACTGATAACTTATGACATGGGGGGCAGTTTTTTTGCCAAATGTTACTGTGCTGCTCTTTTTTGCATTTAGCTTGAGACCATTTTCAGTATACCAAGTATATGCATATTCAGCCCTTGTTGGAGCATTTTGGTATCAACTGATGAAGAGCACCCAGCTTACTGTCATCAGAATACGTGATCAACCACACTTCAGAGATAATGGTTTGGATGTCTGCAAAATAAATGCCAAACATGTGAGGGCCAGCACTGACCCTATGGCACCCTACTAATTACAAATTTATGTTCAGAAAGGGTACTAGCAACTTTCACTATTTGGGATACATTATACAATGGAGGGTGCAGTGGTACAGCAGTAGCATTGTCACCTCACAGCAAGAGGTTCTCCGGTTCGATTCTCAGCTGGAGTGCCTTCTGTGTGGAGTCTGCATGTCCTCCCTGCATTCTTGTGGGTTTTCTCTGGGTAATTCGGTTTCCTCCCAGATTGCAAAGACATGCATCTGGAGCATTTCTCCCTGGGCCTCCACTGAAAATTGGCTTTGTTCCTAATAAAAAATAAATGTTAAATATCCAACTAAGGTCACCTTGGAACATTTTTTGAGACAGCCTGAGTCCTGCCAGTCATAGTCTTAGATGTGATAAAGATGAAACTTCCAATGATAGACCCAGCTGTTTTTTTTTTTTTAGATTTGTACAGAATTTTAGGACTGAAGCACTCCACACAAATCACTGGAACTTTCAGCAACTAATCAGTAAAGAAGCTCAGAAGGAAGCCCCATCTATCAGAATCTTAGCATGAGGACCTTCAGTTGGATTTCTACGTTTTTTTTTTTTTTTTTTGCTGACAGAAAAACTCAGAGCAGGATTCACGATGGCTTGCATGGAGTCTAAGAGTCATGTAAGACTCCATGCAGCCATCGCGATCCAGGAACAGCCCGAAATCCCGTGTAAGAGACAGCTAAAATGACTCTCACACGGGCAGGGCGTGGATATGCTAATCACCCCACTTGCAGCCAAAAGGCATGCAAATGAGGTAGATTAGCGATCCATGAAGCTGAAACCAGCCTGTGTAAGACTCGTGTTAGTTGGAGAAATGTACTCAGTTGACAACTGTGTACGTTACTGCAAATAACACAATGGAGCCATGACAGCTCCAAATAAAGTGTGCAAATGTTGCAGTCAGCATGCCAATGGCCAAATATGTGGCCATTGGCATGGTAACCCGATGCAAACATGAAATAAAATAAGTTTTTTTTTTTCAGAGATTGGCGATGTTTAAACGCAGCGCAGCCCGGCGCAAATGGGCTGCGCTATATAAAACATAAAAATAAAGGTTTGAAACCCACAAATGTGGGTTTTATGTAATGCATGGATTTGCAGTGCAGGGACTAGCAGACCAAAAACAACATGGCCACTGTCTAGTGGTTGCTAAGGGGGGAAGCTGAGTGTAAGACATGTAACTAAGCATTAGTAGGCAATCCTATGTAAATGAGTGGTAGGATAGTGAATCACACTGTCACATAGCAAATGAGAACATTCCGTGTAGTGTAAGAGTTAGATAAGGGGGAGTAACAGAGTAGGAGATAGGTGACATCACAGGGGGGAATGTCAAGAAGAAATCAAGCTTATTGGAGCAAAGTGGTATGTGAAACATGTCAATCACACAGCATAAAAAGAGGAGTGTCAACAGATAAGCATGGGAAAGTCAAGAAATGGGAAGGTGTACACTGTGGCCAACACCAAAGTTTGTTGCTGTACGTGCATGCGTGCGTGTGCACGCTGGGAGCCGCGAGTAAGGCAGAGTGTGCGCGTGTAAGGCAAAGTAAGCATGTAGGAGCCTGTTTAAAGATCTGCAGACCTGTTTGCACTGGTGTGCGCGCGTTTTAATCCAAATAAGCAGATTCTGGTCCGTGTAAGCATGTGTGTGCGTGTGGTAGCCACTGTGAGCGTGTTTTCACTGGTATGCGCGCTGCTCCCCCCTGAGAAAACAGAGAGGAAAAGGAAGCAGAAGAAATAGTAGGAAACTAGCAGGGAATACTTGTAGAGGTAGCAGGTGAAAACAATTAGAAGCAGGCAATTACACAGGCAGAATACAAGCCCAGTCCAGCACTTAAAACACTGCAAACAGCATTGCAGTATGTTTCTCTCAAGAGACACTGCAAGACAGGAGTAAGCTAGTAGAAGTGAAAACTGAAAAAGCTGCACTCAGACCAAACATGCTAGGGGCTGCCATAGCTGTCATAAGGAGACATAAGAGACTTGCTGTGGGTGGTGACAATGGAAATGCTGCCAGACAACCCACAGTGAGGAGACAGAGAAGAGTGTACAGGCCCAGGGTCACCTACCAGGGGTTACATGAGCTGGAGATAGTGGAGCGCTATAGAGTGGACAGAGACCTCCTGCAGCAAATTGTTGAGCTGTGCAGGCCATGCCTCACACACAGAACCAACAAAGGGAACCCATCCCAGTGGAAACCAAGGTATGTGTTGGCCTAAGAATACTAGCAACAGGTACCTTCCAGAGACCAACTGGTGATATGATGGGGATATCACAGGCATCAGCCTCCAGGGTACTGCACCAGTTCCTGGATGCCATGTCAGCACATGTCGGTGATCATGTATATTTCCCCAATGCCCGTGAGGTATTGGCCAGCAATATGCGTCTCTTCCAGCAAATAGGGGAATACCCTGAGGTAGTGGGTGCAATAGACTGCACGCACATACGCATCAAAGCACCAGCGGGTGAGCGGGGTAGGGCCTACATTAACAGCAAGGGCTTCCCCTCCATCAACTGCCAGGTTGTGTGTGATGCCCAGGGCATAATAATGAATGTGTGTGCTGGCTGCCCTGGGAGCTACCATGATTCCCATATCTGGCATTTGAAGCAGCTGTACCAGACATTTGCCAATAGGGACATCCCACATGGTCACATAGTGGGGGATGCAGGTTATGCACTGGAGCTGTGGCTGATGACACCCATCAGAAACACACACACACCTGAACAGGGACACCGTAATGAGGCACACGCACAAACATGTAATGTAATAGAGCGTGTGTTTGGGCTGCTCAAGTCACGGTTCCGGTGCCTGGACACATCTGGTGGAGCCTTGCAGTACTCACCAACTACATGTACCCAAATTGTCATGGTATGTGCTATGCTACATAATATGATCCTGTGAAAACAGCTGCAGCAGGACCAGCATAGGGCCGGGACAAACAGCCCCCCACCATTGCCAAGGCCATCACAGGCAGAGCATGACTCAGAGGAGGAACAACCTGAGCCTGCCCCAGTAGGCAGAAGGAGGCGTGCCCAGTATGCCCTGGCCTTGGCAAAGAGGCAACGCATAGCACATACACTGGCTCAGTAGGAACCCTGGGAATGACACCACTCTCTGACTGACTCATATAGTAACAGGGATGCCTAACATGACACAACCTGCTCTCAAACATGTACAGGGAGTGTAGTATGTGCATCCAACAGAGGCAGCCCTGCAGCACCACCTGAGGCATGATTGCCATGTGCTAAGCAATGTAACACCATCTAGTATATGCAAACATGAAGACCCAACCTAACATCTCGCCCTCACCAAGCATGATGCCACACTATGAAGACAACAAGATCAAGTACAATAATTGGCTGAGGTATTGCTGTTAGCAAGGGGGAACACATGGCTGACAGCCTGGGCTGACATGCCAAGCAAGACATGATGCCCCACCTGCTAGGGATGGCACACACCCAGGACACCTGGCTGTGTAGATACTGGCAAAGGCTGTTGTCATCCCCACTGTGCCTGGAATAGGTAAGTCTGGAAACACAAACCCACCACCATAGGTAGCACAAGGGATAATAACCTGGACGTAATGCTACCCAATGCCAAAAGTCTAACCTGCAATGTGCATGCAGACCAAACCCACCACAGCATGGAGAATGGTAATATGTGTTCTGTAACAGAAACCTGTGCAAGGCCCAGAAGAGCACCCTAATACTACCAGGTTATGCCTCATACCATGCTCTACAGCTCCAAAACATGGAACACACGACAATAGGAGTGTGGCTACCAGTAATTATCAAGAATAACCACATCCCCAGGTTGGTACCACAGCAAGAAGCAGCATGGACTATCCACGGGCAAGTAACACTGTCTCAAACTGTGTACCTGTTTGTAGCCTGCTACAGACCACACACACACAAACCCAGGTACCCCAGCCAGCCTTCCTGAAGACACTTCAGAGTATGAATGTCTCAACAAATACCAAACAAGGCACACACAAAGTATGACATAGGTGGCAATCTATTATGTATGGAAGAAGTAATCATGGACCTAGGGACACAAGTGGACGGTAACCTATCATGTGACACTCACATTGCCAAGGTGGCCAGGAAGACCCACTATATTGCCCACCTTAATATGAAAGGATGCACATGTAGAGCTACAGAGGTCACTGTGCCCCCATACTCTTCCCTTATCAGGCCCATACGTGACAACTATGCCCCAGTTCAGATGTACCTTACCTTACACATGCAGCAGTCAGAAAGACCCCAAATGTACCCCACCAACAGGATAAAGGGTCCAAACATTGGACATCTGCAGCCTGGCTGAAGAAACCACAGCCCAATTCAGAAGCATACTGCACAGTCAGAGGTGATGTATGCCTGATGTACAAGGCCATGTCCAATCCAGAATGAATGGACATGCTCCACTGCAGAAACCCCAAATCCAGCAGACACACCACAGTGAGATATCTGAACCTCTACACATAGATTAATAGGATGTGCTGGAGGGACAGATCCATAACCCAGAAGCTCAGGACACTCTGGAACAGAATCCCAGTCCATGATAGGCTGAGCTCCACACACAAACTCAACAAGAGAAATCTGGTGAAGTGCATGGGAGATAGTAGGTGTATACTGGGGGCCATCCCTGTGTCACATCTAGGAAAGTAAACCCTACGTGGGCATAATATGCACATTGCAAGGGGTGTTGAGACCCACACACAGTCTGTCCATGCCCAAACAAAGCCAGGGCAGATAGCCTAGTATGAACCTATGAACCTATGATGATACAAATTGTGCAGGACGCAAAGGATTATCACACAGCTGTCCTACCTGATGGTAGGAACCATGGTGATAATCCACAGATATGCTCTGCATCACTATAATATCACAAACAATACACCAAACCCACACACATTGCCAACAGCCTACCAAACAGATTCCTTCCAACCTCCCCACCAGCACCTAACTGCCAAATATCTATCCCAGGAGAGTGCTGGCCCCCTGACATTGCAGATGCTGAGGTAACAGCCAGCATCCACAAAGCATAGCACACAGCATCAATGGTACCAGATGGTGTCCTGGGTTGTGTCCAACAAGTACTGTAAGAAGAATGGAACAGCAAATAGCATTACTGTGCACTATCAGTCCTACCACAGGATATGTACCCAAAGACCAGTGTACAGCAACAGTGGTCCCACACCACAAAGGGGGTGCCTGAATGGATACTGCAAACTATCACCCCTCAACCCGACTATCTAGGTTGGCAAAGTAATGGAGAGGATGATCATGGATCCCATGAATAACGAGATTGGGTACCTACAGTCATTGGACCCTACCCAGTGTGGCTGTCATAGGGCAGATTCTGCCCCTTACACATGTCTGACTCATGTGAAACGTGCACCAAGCCCATTTATGTGGGGAATGTTGATCACACAGCCTATCTGGACCTTGCTAAACCCTTCCATACAATACCCTAGTTGGCGGTACAGATAAGCTCACCAGCCTAACTATAAACCCCTATGCAAGTAGATGGGTTGCAAACCAGCTCAAGAAAAGAAATGACCTGGCAGACATGCTGTAGCCATGGCAGACTGCAAACTAAGTACAACTGGCATCCCACAAGGCATGGTCCTGGGACCTCTCTTGTATGCTATATATGTCACATAGGTACAGGCCAACATGGACGGACTCTGTCTGAACAGGTTTGCAGAGGACTGCAAACTGGCCACCATATCGGACCCTCCAGCTGACACAAGCAACCTACAAAAGGCACACATAGAAACGCACAAGTGGTGACACAGCCATGTCAACAAGCTAAATGCAGAATAGTGTATAGTCAACCCCTGTGGAAACACAGTACATGGCCAGAAATTACCACATAGGTGTTAACCCAGTAAGTACATCAGGAGAAATAAGAGACCTGGGGATACAAGGTGATAGATATCCTGCATGTGACAACCACGTGTCTGTAGTGGTTACAGAAACATACCATATACCCACCTAATCATGAAGGTAAGCACAGCTTGGTTAGGGTAGGTCAATGTGCCTCTCCAGTCATCCATCAGCAGCCTCACAATTGTGTACAGTGGCCCTTCAGGGATGTACCATAGCAGACACCTGCAGCAACTGGAAAGACCCCACAAATACCCCACCAGGATGATCGCAGAGCTGTAACAGATGCCATGTGTTGCCTGAGTAAAGAAACTGCAGCTCCACACAGTGCCATACTGCCTGGCTGGATGTGAACTGTGCCTGATGTATAGAGCCATGACCAACCTGGTATCAATGGACATTTGGCACCATGTAAACACTGAATGCTGGTGACCTATGCAGCTGACAGGCCTGAACCCCAGCACAGACATAAACAGGACATGCTGTACCGATTGGTCCATAACCCAGAAGTTCACTCCACTCATGTCTAAACTCCCACTACAGGATATCCAGGGAGTCCCTCAGTGACTGTCATCCAGAGGAATCATGATGACTGGATGGGAGATGGTAGGTGTACCCTGGATATCACCTGTATGTCACGAGTAGACAGAGGCACAGCACACTAACCGTGACATATGTCATGGCAAACACCAGTAAATGTGCATTGAAGGACAAACACTCTCTGACTAGCATTACAAATGGACTAGGGCACATGGACATTGTTTGTCACTGTCCACACAAGTTGTGGAATACATTAACAATGTTGGATAATCATGTACTATGCTGTCCATATCTGAACAAAATGCAACATGGTCATTTCTGCACAACTGGCCCTCAACCAATCCGGTGTCAATGTACATTTGGCACCATGTAAACACTAAATGCTGGTGACCTATGAAGCTGACAGGCCTGAACCCCAGCACAGACATAAACAGGACATGCTGTACCGATTGGTCCATAACCCAGAAGCTCACTCCACTCATGTCTAAACTCCCACTACAGGATATCCAGGGAGTCCCTCAGTGACTGTCATCCAGAAGAATCATGATGACTGGATGGGAGATGGTAGGTGTACCCTGGATATCACCTGTATGTCACGGGTAGACAGAGGCACAGCACACTAACCGTGACATATGTCATGGCAAACACCAGTAAATGTGCATTGAAGGACAAACACTCTCTGACTAGCATTACAAATGGACTAGGGCACATGGACATTGTTTGTCACTGTCCACACAAGTTGTGGAATACATTAACAATGTCGGACAATCATGTTCTATGCTGTCCATATCTGAACAAAATGCAACATGGTCATATCTGCACAACTGGCCCTCAACCAATCTGGTGTGCTCACTATAAATATTACAAGCAGTGATAGGACTGAAACCGATTATACTGTCCACCACAGTGAAAGTACTGCACCAGTACACTATACGACAATACAACTGTTTGGTCAGCAGGAAAGGATGATGACAACTGTATGCAAACTATCCCATGGTGACCCTGCAGGCACAGCATAATGCCTGTTAGGTTCAGACACAAAGCAGTTGGGCAGTAAGAACACAACCTGATGTCCAACACTCAACTGTACATGTGATATATAGATGGCATCCACACACAAACACAAATGTGGTGGTCCACAAATCACAACATAAGGAAAGGTCACACTGGGCATGCTCGCACACTTAGATAAATGAGATGTGGCAGTCAAGAAGCCATACAAACTGTGAACTGGGCATGCTCACACACTTAGGCCATGTCACAGTTCAGCAGTTACACACACATATCTGGCATTTATATGTGTTAACACAGGAACCTCCCACAATACAGACATCTGTCCAGTGCACACAGTGAAGTTACAACAGAGACATAAGTAAAGTACTGGATCCCACTCATATGCAAACATCTCCCACAGTACACATGTTGTTTATAGAGATAGGGAAGGCTATGGCAATAAAGACCCACAAACAGTATATGAGCAACAGATACTTGCATCTGACAGGTAAACATATGGCTGTAGAGTGCAATACCTGACTGTTGTCCCTAGGGAATACAGAAGGCTATCCACAGTGTATTTGGTGTCTGCCTCCACAGTACAGTAGGCCACTGTGCCTGTGCAAAGTTAATGCATAGATATGCTCTCCCCTGTAGTGATGGATAGTCACAGATGTACATACCTCTTCATCCATAATGATGTCAGCACACTATACATATGTCAGGAGCAGAAATTATACCCAGTAATGTGAAGAGCGCGCTCCGCTACTGCGTCTCTAACAAGTGTTATAACATAGTTAAGTAGGGGTTTGAATCCTGCAAGTGCTCAGTGTGAATGTGTGTGGGGGAGTAGTGTGTGCAATTCCATGTATATGAGAAATGTCCCTTTTGGCAACTATTACTACACAACACATGCTGCATATTCCACTGTCTAAACACTGATGATGTCATCACCCTATAAGTACAGCAGGAGAAAGCAACCCCCCCCCAGTGATGCAAATAGCATGCTCTGCTAATGTGTCTCTCACAAGTATCATAATATCGTTAGGTAGGGGGTTGAATCCTGCAAGTGTCCAGTATGTGTGTTGGGGAGTAGTGTGTGCAATTCCATGTGTATGAGAAATGTCCCTTTTGGCAACCATTACTACACAACACATGCTGCATATTCCACTGTCTAAACACTGATGATGTCAGCACCCTATAAGTACAGCAGGAGAAAGCAATCCCCCCAGTAATGCAAATAGCGCACTCTGCTAATGTGTCTCTCATAAGTGTCATAATATAGCTATGTAGGGGGTTGAATCCTGCAAGTGCCCAGTATGTGTGTGGGGGAGTAGTGTGTGCAATTCCATGTGTATGAGAAATGTCCCTTTTGGCAACTATTGCTACACAACACATGCTGCATATTCCACTGTCTAAACACTGATGATGTCAGCACCCTATAAGTACAGCAGGAGAAAGCAACAATCCCAGTAATGCAAATAGCACACTCTGCTAATGCACCTTTCACAAATGTCATAATGTAGTTAGGTAGGGGTTTGAATCCTGCAAGTGCCCAGTGTGTGTGTAAATGTGTGTAGAAGAGTAGTATGTGCAATTCCATGTGTATGTGAAATGTTCCTTTTGGCAACTATTACTACACAACACATGCTGCATATTCTACTGTCTAAACACTGATGATGTCAGCACCCTATAAGTACAGCAGGAGAAAGCCATCCCCCCAGGAATGCAAACAGCGAGCTCTGCTAATGTGTCTCTCACAAGTGTCATAACATAGTTAGGTAGGGGTCTGAATCCTACAAATGCCATGTGTATTTTTGTCACACAGTTTGTCCATGTGTGTGGGGTGTTGTTCCCAATATTGCACAACATACATTATATCAGTAATGTCAATGCACACATGATGTATGTGTGTGCCACCTACACATATGTACCTGTGAACTGCAAGAGTTCCCATGTCCGAAACCTGCCTCATGTGAATACATGGAATATGCATCAGACAACTGTATGACTGTGGTGCTCTGTGCAGGGGCTGCATGTGGTATGTGACTAGACAGTGTGGGTTGTAGATGGTGTCATCCCACCAGCGAGGGATACATGATTGGTCTGGAGCATATAGTCCACATGTTGGTGATGAACAGGTGCAGCATGTTGTCACCACTTGTGGGAGTGGTAACAGGTTGTTCCATAGCAATGCAGGGAATGAATGATAGGAACCCTTCAGATAGGGTATTGCAGCTAGAATAATGCTCACACTGTATGTTAGGGTTGTCGCAGTACAACCATATAATGGTGTGTGTAGAGACCGTCATATTCCCAGTGTTGTCAGGAAGGCCAAGTGGGTTTCCTGGGTATGGGAGTGTGGTGTGTGCCAGGCTATGAACCTGAAGCCAGTCTAACCCACTGTGTGTTGCACATGGAGAGGCTCTGATGCTTTGTGCAGTGCCACCAACCTGGGGGTGTGTGTATCTGAGGTGCCTTTGGATACATCTCCCCTGTTCTGGTTTGATGCATGTGTAGGGGATGACAAGCATGGTATCAGGAATGACCTGGCACTGATGGTGTGCACCTGGGAGCCTTGTACCAGGAGTCTGTTACTGCATGGATATTGCTGTACCCCATGCTAAGGACAGTTTCCACTGCATGCATCTTGAGGTTTACACTACTGCTGTTGAGTAGCATTGCTATTAGTGTCCTATCCCGTGTGATACCTGTGTAGGTGGCTATGTAATGTCAGCCTTGCATACAAAGGCACTATGTGTAGCAACAGCCTCTGCCAATATACAACGGCCCATGGGTGACAGGTGCAAGCTGTCCCAAGCAAAGCAATGTGGCTTGTCCAGCATGTAATCCCACACTGACAGGCATTGGATCCCCATTGAATGTCACTGAAAGATACGTTAATTGCAGAAACCGATGATCCTGTCTACATATTGTGGCAGCATTCATGGTGAGGGTGAGATGCTACTCAAGGTCAGGGTCATACCAGCCTGTGCCACAAGCTCAGAGAGCCCCTCTATGTCCCCTAACATGTAGTCCAGGGAGGTGCATCAGAGATCATACACACTGGCACAGACAATGACTGAGTCATACTTCTACATGCCTTGGAGTGACCGGTATGCTTGTGTTATGTGGTGGATCATAGTGCCCGATGGGCAGCTCAGCGTGATCGTCACCTTGTTCAGCCTGGGAGCAGCACCTCAGTGTACGTGATGATAGAGGTACCTCATACAACTGTAGCAGGTGTGTTGTCTAGCCATATGGCCTGTGACTGTTTGGCATACAGGCTTTGTGAGCTATGTGTTGCATGTGCTCTGCTCTGGCTTAACGTTTGCTTGTGTGTCTGCTTTGCAGGTGTCAGCTGCTCAGGCAGGATGCTATTCTGAGAGCCCAATAATGTACCTGTGTGTTTCTGTGTTTGGATTGCGGTCATGGCAGGTCTATGGGAGACTGGTACTGTATTCACTGTAGTATCCCACTCCACCTGACAGGGAATGCCAGTGCTGTGTAAACAGAGCTTAGCCCCCAGTTTGGCTATGTGGTTGCATCTCTCACATGTGTTATACGTGTATGGGAAGGGGAGAGGGTTGTCTGTGTACATGAGGCAGCTGTAACATTGCCACATGACTCACAGATTCACCAAATGGACCTGAGAGTAGATCGACAGGTGACCTTTGCACATGCTACCATAGCATTGTGACTCCCATACTAAGTAACGACACATAGGGCCAATGGGGAACAAGGTACTCAAGGTGACTATGTGAGGGTGTAGTGCTCCTGATTTGTTAGTGCTGGCATATATGAATGCTGTCTTGAGCAAATGTGAGGTAAGTCATATGCAATGTGTTACAGGCAAGCTACATGCAAACAGGACAAACAGTGACATTCTGTAAAGTGACACATGGACATCAGTACAGTAAGCAACACAGATGTCACTAGGGATCCACAGAGTCACTGTATATCTGCACTGCAGGTGGAATCAGTGTTTTAGGAACATAACAGGCAAACATGCATACAAACAAAGCTACAGTCAGCAGGCCTGTATGTAGACTATGCTACAACAAACAAGGTGTACGACTTCCAGTAGGTAACAGTGCATATATTCAGGCACTATAAGCCAGTACCCAGACATTCACAGGTCAGATGGGCTGGGTCCAGCCACACCCCACACAAGTGTATAGACCACGTACCTTCGTAATGTTGAATAACTGGCCTGATACCCAAGTGCTCATACCTGTAATAATACACATGTCAAATAACAGACACTGAGCCCTCACTCAGCAGTTCCAGACTTAGTATGATGTATGCTACCTGTCCTGGCACCACAGACCACTGTATAATCTCCCCCTGAAATTTTATTCGTTTTTTGGGTTTTCAGCAATGATTCCCGTAGTGCAGGGCTTTGTAGCCTTGAAAAGGTGTAGACTCCAAAATTAACATCCTAAAATCGCATTAAGGGGGGTCAGCATAAACCGCATTTGCGGCCACAAAAAAATTGTAAGGTCCCCCTTGGTATTGTATGGCCATCCCCAAGCCTCAACCGTATAAAATGTAACAAAACACTGGGTTTACTAGGGGTCAAAACTAAATAAATTCTACTGTTTTCACAGGATCTGGTTTTAACCCCTCTTCTTTAATGTCTGTTTCCTCATTATTAAAATCTTGTATCATGTGCTCGACCTGAACCTGTTTGATTTTTTAAGATTCAAGGGGGGTTTCTCATTGCAAGGGTGTGCCCGGATGCCTGAGTTGCCATCAACCATTAAATTCTTGTTGTTTTTTGGGGGCAACAAAGAGGGGCAATTTACTTTTTTCCCGGTACCCCGGGTTTTAACCAGGGGTTAATAAAAGTCCCACCCATTGCCATATACTTTTTTGGGGACAGCCACGATTACCCCAGGTATAAAATCACTGTCTGTGGCCAACATTCCCTTCCCGGGGTCAAACCCTACGGTCTAAGCCAAGGGGACTGTCTGAACGGTTTTGTTGCGGAGGGCCCGTTACTTCCAAAATGGACTGGTTCCGGGGGCGGCATACACCAAGCCCCAGCTTGGGGGGTGTGGGCCAAGGGGGGCCCCGTTGTCTTGGGCGTGCCTGTTGTCTTTTCAGGATGTAAACCCTCCACCTTTCCCCGGGCTATAATGTTTGGGGAAACAGCAAGTGTCCCCAGCGTCTGTCTGCCCGGTGAATTGGGTGGCAGGCCTGACCGTATCAGGCTGCGACGCTGCCCCCTCAGAGCGGTGTGTTCCTGGACGTCCTGTTACGCCCAAACATAGCTGGGTTGGCCTCTGTGGGCACCCCCCAAGGGGCCCCGGGTGCTACAGCCCCCGGCCTGCCTTGTGTCCCTGCGGGCCCTGCTTTGGCTGCATTGGGGAGCTGTGCCACCTCCACATTCCCTGGTAAATGCCCCATGTATTGTACAGGGAAAGGGGCAAAGGTATTGGGGAGTGCGGATGGGGCGCACGGGTTATGTAAATTGGCTGCCAATGCAGCCCTGGACCCTCCTGTGCCTTCAAGGTATCTCATTAAAACCCAACAGCTGATTACCCTCTGGCACCGACAGAAGCCGGGGAGTCGGGAAACCAGTTTCTGTGTAACAATGTCAACTTGCCCATGCCAGGGGGAATGAAAATGCCACGCACATCCTGCCAATGCCACTGAACCGGGGCCATCACCAGAAAATGACAAGGAAGGCAATGCCCAATAGTTATGGATTAAAACCCCGACCAAACAACCTGCAAAAAACACTTGCCATCCAGTATTTTTATTTTATACCAAGTTTAAATAAGGTTTCCCTCCCGCAGGGAACGGCGCACCAGAACCTGAGAAAAGAACATTTATTGTCAGGGGGCACAACTGTGCCATTGAACTTGGGCAATCACAATGCAACATTGACTGACTGAAAATTTCACCTTGCAAAATTTTCCCAAAGAACAGCAAAAAATGGGACACACCCACACATGCAAACCAACATGTAAGAATTCAAAACACACAACCTGCAATCCCTTTGCTTTGGGGCTCCACCCTATCATTAACAGGTTGGGGTTTTTTTGGGGTTTCCCCAAAACACTTGGATAGCCCTGCGGGTAGGGGGATTCAGAACCCCCCATTAAAGGCCCTGGGGAATGAACTGCTGAACATTTCAAATTAAATACTCAAGGGACCTCCCATAGGGGTTTTATTTGCCATTTTTTACCAAACCCCGGGCCCCAAGGCACCCTCCCTGCTGGTTCGGTGGTCAAAAAACAAAAATCCCACCGGCTTGGTTTTCTCCCCTCCTCTCAGGGGAGTGCGGGCCCCCGGGGTGAACCACCCTAAAAAGGTATCCCAAAATTTGTAGAAACTAGGCCCCCAAAACCTTAAATTTGCTGCGTGATATCAAGCACCATTATAATCTGCGTTTTTGGGGTACCTGTAAATGCCGTATGTGCTATAAAAATTCAACGACCGGCCCCCCAAAAACCAGCTTTCTGCGGTCCCCTTTTTTTCGGAAATACACAATCACACGGGGTTTGTATCTCTTTGGGGAAAACAGTCCCTGCCCCAAAAGCCTTAAAAGGAATGCACATACTCACTTGCCAAACCCTATCCCCTATGACTCAGGGAAAACCCCAAAAACATATAATTAGATTGTTGCCCAATTAAACCCCTTTTGGGCCCAAAAAGGCCCCAACCCCTGCAACAGCCTTACAATACACCAGACAAACTCCCCCCCAGTCAACACACTTTCCATAAAATTTTCCCTTTTTTCATGGGGTTTTTTTTGGGGGTTAGGGCTTTTGGCCCTGGGCCACAGCAGTACTTTATGTATGCCCCTTTTAACTTGATACTCCCTTTCCCTTACAAACATTTACACGGGGGCCCATATGGCATTTATATCGCAAAACTTCACATTTCTGCTCACCGGGGGACCCTTTTTCTTAACGGGGCATCAGGGACCCCGGGGTACCCCCTCCCCCAGTCCAACTCATCAAAACAACTGGAATTTTGTGTTTGGTTTTGGATTTTCCAGGGTTTGTTGCCTGCGGGGGTTCCCGAACTATGTATTCCGCTGGTAACCCTATGAGGTACTGTTCACCTTTTGGGTTTGATCATTGAAAATTTATTCCCTTTTTTCCATTCTGACTTCATGGGAGGTCTACCGTGTGGTTTTTGGGGGTTGGGGTACGTGAAAAGTCCTACTCCACCATGTCCAATTCCATGACAGGAACGGGACTAGGTATTTTTTGTGGATTTGAATTTTTCCCCCTGTTTGACACTGCAGGGTGGGCGGCATGAAATTTGGGGGGTTTACTTGTGTGTTTTTGAAGGGGGTTTGGGATCCATACCACAGGTTTCATCCTCCCTTTTCCCAACCTGTTGAAAGAATTCAACTGTGAAAAGTTTTTATAATAAAATTTTTTTAAATATAAAATTTTTTAAATATTAATTTTTTAATAGTTTAAAATTGTATTTTAAGTGAGTATTAAAATTGTGGGGGGGGGAAGAGGGGGGGGGAAAAAGGGGTAGGGGTGGGGGAAGGTATTATCAGACAACTGTTGTCATCAATCTTTGAAGAATTGTTCAAGAATCAAAATTTTTTGTTTTAATATTTTTTTTAAAAAATTTTAAAAATTTTTATTTTTGTTATTAAAAAAAAAATTAATTTGATTTTTAAAAAATTTTTATTTTTAGAAATTTTAAAAGGGAAGAAAAAGACAAAAAAAAGGGGGGGGAAAAAAAAAGGAAATAGAAAAACAATTCGGGGTTTCGAAACAGAATTTTTAACCAAAAAATTTTTTTAAAATTTTTTTTACAAATTTTTTGGGTTTTAATTTTCTTTCTACACCAACCGGTTTTTCATAAAATGGTTCGGCTCCTAAGGCAACCAGCGGTCCAGGCTTCCCCGTATCATGCTTTTCCCCCGGCTACAAAAAAAGGGGTTTTTAAGGAACCCCCCCCCTTTTTGGGAAAAAAAAAACCCCCCCGGGGGGAAAACCGGGCCCCCCCAAAAGGGGTTTTCCCCCCCCAAAAAAGGAACCACAGTCAGCCTTCCTGAAGACATTGGAGGATATGAATGTCCCACCACACACCATCATATTGGGTACTTCAACTAAAAAAAAGGGGTTTTTTCCCCAAAAAACCCCCCAAAGGTTCCGGAATTCACTAAGTCAAATGCAATGGAACAGCTAGTCACCTCTCCCACAACAGGAGATAATATACTAGACCTGATCATCACAAACATGGGGACAATGTGCTACACACGGAAGTATACCCTCACTAGTCACATCTGACCACAGACTAATCCCCTGGATATACATATCCCACCTCCCCACAACAAAAAAGACTACAGGGAAACCCCACACCCTTTACACCTGAGTTGGTATCCTTAATGCCCACTGGGCCAGTGGAAACCACTTCCCACAATGCAGACATTTCCCTATGGGACTTTGAATGCATGGATCATGCAATCAAAAAAAAACCATAACCCTCTCCACCAAGGGCAGGCCCTGTCTGGTGGACCCCAGCATTAAAAATTTTTAAAAACAAAGGGCCTCGGCAAGCATAATTCCATAGAGCCCGGCATCTCTTCAGAGTAGAAAATTTTAACAAACATGCAAGGCCAACAATGAGAGGGACATCGCTATGGACACTACAGATAACCACAAGGCCTTCTTTTTATGTTACACACCGGGGTAACCCTCAGATTGTTCACAGTTGTTCACAGTGACAAACGCTACACTGAACACACAGATAATGCCAACATTCTGGCAGACAGGTTCAGTGCAGATTTCTCCCTCCCCCCACACATGAGGAATTACTTATCCCAGCTGACTGTAACCTCCTGTCATCTCAGATGTCCAGCTGGGAACCACCCCCAGCAAAGCTGAAAAACATCAATGGGACCTATTGCAGGTTGCATGCGTGAACCCAAGAGGAGCTACACATGCACATTAAATGCTATTCAACCATAGCCTTACTACAGCATATGTACCTGGACACTGGCATACAGCAACAGTAGTCCCACTCCCACAGGAGGCACCTCTACAGACCCTGGTAACTACCGCCCCATGAACCAGCCTGGTCTGCCCCTATGGAAAGGATCATTATGGAACTCATACACAGAGACATTGGGGACTTAGACACTTGATCCCAGGTTTGGCTTTGTAGAGGGCAGATCCTGCCTTATGAACCTGGTTGACCTTTTCAATCAGTCACTAGAGCCATTGGAGGCACAGCGGGCCATACAGCCTACCTGGACTTGCCTACAGCTTTTACACAATACCGCACTCTGGCATCATAGACATGATCAACAGCAAAAGTAAATCCATATGTCACAAGATGGGGCCCCCTAACGGATAGAAACCCTACAGTCAAACTCACGGGGCCATGTCAGACTGGGGCACAGTGGTGTCCCACAGGGCTCTGTCCTGGGCCCCATGTTGAAAAATTCTCAGATGTGGAAGCAGACATGGGGGGGTAGTGGCTGACAATGTTCAAAGATGACTGCATACAGGGTTTCTACACCCCTGCCAAAACATCCACTGACAGGCCTCAGACACCACAACTGGGCGGGGTCATGGCCCTTTAAAATGCATGCCGTAATGAAATCATACCCTTTTACGGACAATCCCCCATATTATCACATAGACAGTAACCCACTGAGTACAGACAAAGTAATGGAGACCTTTACACTGATCGATGCTGACCTCTCATTTGACACCCCCATTTAAAGGGGTTTGGGTAGACCCTACCTTGCCCCCCTTTATGAAGGGATTCACATCCAGATCAAAGGGGGCATTGTACCCTATACTCCCCCTTATCAGGCCCATGACTGTGTACATGCCCCATTTGGTATGTACCTCACCTGGCACTTGCAACAGCTAGGGGACCCCATAAGTACATCACCAGGAGGATCAAGGGTTTCCCAAAAACTTTCATATGCCGGCAAAAACTCATGCTCTATTCCATAGCATACTGCCTTGAGGGGGGATTTTATGTATAGGCCATGTCCAATATATTATAATGTTATATACAATCCAAATCCATCAAAAAAAGCTATATTTAAATCAGCACACATATGAATAACATATTAACAGATATCACTAAATTTATATTAAAATCCCAGTTATGTTACAGAGACCCTCACTGACATTTTATGTGCATTCTTAAAGTGGATAATCATATTTACAGCATCATCTCTGTGTCACTACTAGACAGAACAGTAAACTAATGCTATTATGTAGGGGTCTTACTTGTCACTACTATACAGAGGCTAAAATCTTTTTATACATTTAGATACCAGACAAACTTGACATTGAAATATATAGTTTTGTATTTCTACCTTTTTATGTTACCATATGCTTTATTTTTTTTTTTTAATTTTTTTTTTTCTTCTTCTTCTTTATCACATGTTTTATTTATATAAATTTTTATATTAATTATTATTTAAATTTTAAATTATAATTATCCCTTTTTAGTTCCCCTATGTATAAAAAGACTGCTAAATCCTTAGTACAACCTTTTTACATTGACAACCTACATTCTTGTGAATGTATCCTCATATTATGTGGAGCCTTCATGCAGTTGCAGTATTCCCCCCTTTTCCTCTTCATTAATAATACGACCAATAAACATTGGGGGTTCTTGTGGGGTTTGTATACATTACCGTGTTTTTTCACTGTTTGTAGGCTTCATTTTGGCCTTTCTTTGTTTTGTTTTTAAGTTTTTTCTTTTCTTCTTTCCTTTTTCCTTTACCTCCAGCTGAATGAAAATTCTGTTTGGGAGTCAGGTGTTTTGTAGGTTCTGCACATGTCCATGTGTGGCCTTGCACCAATTGTTAGCCAGCATTTACTAATTATCAGCCTTTGTGTAGTGATTGCATTTCCCGTATTCAGGACTGTGTATAAAAATTGTTAGGGACAACCCTTTGTTATGGGTGGGGACCATGCTGGTTTGCTGTGGACACTTTCTGTGAGTTAAGGGTTGGGATGCCTCATTTTCACTGGTTGTAACCGCAATGCATGTTGTTCTTAACTTTTTCCTTTCCCCCGTGTCCTCTTTTTGTGTTGTAAACTGACACCTAGTAGTAAACTTGGATATGGGGGTTTTGCCCGTTATTTGGTTAATGGTATATACATGGCCTTTCTTGTTTAGGCTTCAAAATTTCCTTTACATTCACTTTTATGTTATTCTTTCCCAATGTTTGTATGGGTTTTTATTTTATTTAATTTACAGCTTGTTCCAAATCTGTTTGGGAGAAATTTATGTGTTTGTTGTTAGGGTGACTGCATGCAGTGTGGTTGGCCTGGTGTGGGCCGACACTTCAGGGGGTTTGACATGCTCTACGGCCCGGTACTCCAGCATCTTTTAAGTATGGAATGGTAAAGCAGGGGTTACTAAACAATTTTGGTTTGAGGGGTTAAAGCATATGATTTACACCATTTTTGATGTGAGGTGGTGAACCTTCATAGATAGACCATTATTGTGTTTCACCTTTTTTATGTTTACATTTGACAGGGTGCATGGGGGACAGTTGAATTTTTTTTGGGACATCCCTTTCAGTAAGTTTTATGTCATCTCTTAACTATTAATAGGAGGTTTACCGCTCTGGTATGTGTGGGTTCCAAATGTATGTGAATTTTTACCAGAGCACCCAACACATGACTGTTTTTTTACCACAGTACTTTTTAAAAAACCCAGATTTGCGTTTACAGACATGCTTTGTGACTGCTTGCTAACCCTTTACAAATTTCCACATTTTTTGATATATTTCTTTTGCCAAGTTCGATAGCATCTGGCTTAGTGGAAGCATGGAAGGTTTTCCGGCCTGGGTTCGGACTGAGGAGGTAATTTTTTTTGCTGGAACCGGGCCTTGTCATTTAATGTGGGATTTTAAGCAGTTGTAACGGGGTTTCTTTTGGGAAGCATGCACCCTTCCCCAAAAACCCTATCAAAAACTTACCCGCGCACCGCTATTTTCAAAAAAAAAAATGGGGAGATGGAAAGTGGTGAAAAAGGGGGGACAAAAGGGTAGGAAGTAGGGAAAACAAGCTGGGTTTTTAGGGGGATGTGAAAGGGCCCCTACCCCCTTTCCGTGAAATGGATATTTTGTAATTTTTTGGAAATTTAAACCTTCCACCCCCAAATTGGGACAACTAATATTTGTTTACACCAATTGTAATTTCAGTTTCATGTAGGAATGTTGCAAAATCACTATTATCTAATTTTTGTGGGTACAATCCCTTTTTTTTTCAGGTGGAGTGGTATTCATACAAATCTATCTGGGGGGGGGATGGGGGGGAAAAAGACAAACAAACAAGACACATCAGGGGGGGGGGTATACACATGTGGGGGTTACACAATTGGGGATGGATTTTATTCCGAGATACCCCCCAGTGGAACATAACTTCCCCACCCTCATTGATTTTCATCCCCGGATGGGGCTTCTGGGGGGTTTAGGCCGACAGGATCCCTTTTCCACCCGTCCCCAACTGGGTGGGGCCCAAACAGGGGGGTTTTTCACCAGTGGAAATCAGGGTGAGTGGATTTCCCTCCATGCTTCAGGGGGAACCCCATTCAGGTTCCCCCCAAATGGACAGGGCCACTGGAATCCGGGCCTGGGACTCTCCAGGGGACTGCCATATAATGGGGGCTAACCCCCTTTGCGCCTTTTTTTATTTTTTTTACAGTTTGGGAGAATCTACCTTCCTTGTTTTAACAGCATGCATTTGTATTCCCCAAACCAAAAACCCATAAATTAAGATTGAACACAACATAAACAGCATAATTTAAAAAAATAACAAAAACAACATGGGGTTTTTGGGCAACGGCCTCTTTTGGGTGTTCAGGGCCTGCTCTCCATGCAAAAATTGTATGAACCAACAGGCAAAATTTCCGGGGTGTTAATTGTGAATCCAACCCATTTTACGTGGTGGATTATTTTTGGGTTATAGGGAGGGGGAAAATTTATTAAAAACCTTTAAAAACCATCTTGCTGAACACTACTCTTTACACCTCATCTGACTCAGTTTCCAAAAAATTTGGTTGGTGTGGAATGTTTTGCTTAAAATAATTTTTAAATTTTTCCACTTATTTGGTTGGCCCCCAATTTTTTTTTTTTTTTTTTTTTTTTTTTTTTTTTTTTTTTTTTTTTTTTTTTTTTTTTTTTTTTTTTTTTTTTTTTTTTTTTTTTTTTTTTTTTTTTTTTTGTGTTTGTATTTTTTTTTTTTTTTTTTTTTTTTTTTTAATCTTTTTTTTTTTTTTTTTTTTTTTTTTTTTTTTTTTTTTTTTTTTTTTTTTGGAAAAAAAAAATTTTTTATCAAGGGGGGGGTTTCACCCCAAAACCCTTGCTTTGGGGCCCAAATTTGCCTTTTTCCTTCCTTTTTCCAAATTCCCCAATTTCCCCTATTTTTATATGGGGCCCCTTTTTTTTACCCCCGGGCCCCCCCCCCTTTCCCCTAAGAAAAAGGGCCCCCAACTTTTTTGGGGGGGGTTTTTTTTTTTTTTTTTAAAAATTTTACTTGTCCAACAGTCATGTTTCAGAATTTAAACAGGGATATATTTCACATGTGTTTTACTCAGCTTCTGTAGCTGTACTTTTCAGCCTGCTGCAGGTTATGTACTATTATATTACAGGTGGGACATCTTTATTTCAGACTTGTTTCATTTTTATTTTTGGAATACAGGCTGCATCACACTTTTGTAATCAAGAAATGCTTGTAAACTCTCTTACACTGTTACTTGCACATTTTATTAATAAGTGAGTACACTGCACTCTTTTGCAAGCTGTCATACTTATATTTTTTTACAGTTACAGGGAGAGAATTACTGACCTGCCTGGTGGCGCAACCGCACCTGCCTATCGGCATAGGCTCGACGGTTCGCAGAGCGGACACCTGCAGCTGCAATATAAATGAAGTAATATTGGAATACACATCTCCATAATATCAGCTAGGTTACTTTCTTACATAAATAATTACATGTAACTTACTCAGTAGTGGGGTGTTGGGCATTTGCCGGGCCTCTTGGATCCAACGGTTCAGTTGGTCCTGCTTCCGTCTCTTCAGGTCCGCATGGTGGTGATGGACCTGTTCACCAGTCCTTGGTGTTCCTGTGGCACTGGTGAGATCATGTGCCAACCGGTCCCACGCCTCAGCCCTATATGCTCCCCACAGGAACTGGCCCTACATGAGTTGGGCCTCATGATCATGGACGAGTAGCCAAACCATATATTTGGACTCCTCAATGCCCCACCTCTGTGCTCGGAAGCAACTACATTCTCCTACACCTGCCATCCTGACTGCAAGTCGGTTCCACAATCGGTTATGCTGTGTATTCCCGCCTATGGGGCTTATATATGCCATTTTTCCCGCACTTATCTGTGATTGGCCAATTTGGAATTGTATCAGCTTCACAAAACCTGCTTTGTCATGCTCCTCTTTCCATTCATTCCTATATATATGCTATTACTGCATTTCTAAGAGCAGCTGTCATGGCTTAGTGGTTCAGTACTTTGACTATGGTGCATGGTATCCTGAGTTCGAGCCTGGCCATTGCTTTTTATATTTTATGACTGTCTACACAGGCTAGGAGGTGTGTCTGTGTAAAGGCAGTTTTTATACAGCTTGCTCAACGCGTTGCCCAGTTAGCTTGTTGGCGGTGCGCAGCTCACAAATGGGGCACGCTGGCTTACGCGCCGTTTGGCTATCAGCACACATATTACGCTCAGCTCAACTACGGGCACACAGTTTCAGCGTGTTAAAATGCTGCTCAATGCTGGGCACTCATTTTACACCTGTTAAACCACTGCTCACCTACGGGCACTCATTTTACACCTGTTAAAACACTGCTCACCTACGGGCAGATATACTCAACTTGTTAGAGTGTAGCTCAGCTATGGGCACATCTGACATTTTTTTTATTTTTTATTATCTCACATTTCTTCAAAATACACGGCCCATTTAATTACATTTTACATAAAATATAATTTTATATATGTACATATATGTCAGGGAATTGTTTCGTGCTTATTTCACTTAAAATAAAAATTGATGTTGTGGGGGCTCGAACCATGACTGCATCCTCTTCAGGCAATGTCTCTACCGCTACGCTATAGCTTCTTGGCTTACTTTGCATATTTAGTTCTTATATGCTTTTACACTGACTGCTAACTGTGGCTGAGCTCCGGGCACACCCGCGCAAACGGGCGCACTCACGGGCAAACATCTTTACAACTTATAAAAAAAAATATAAGATGTTCATTTATACATTTTATGTTCATAGTCTGTGGGGGCATGTGTTGTGTTGTGTTTATTCACATTTACACGGACTCTGTCGTGGGGGTTTACTTTCGAGACTTTTACTCTTCTGGGGCGTGTCCGTTTGCAGGGCTCGCCCTACGGACACGCCCCCACTTTCTTACACGGACCGTGTTAGCCTTAGGTGTGATTCAGCATGCCCTCATGCATATGAATAGCATGCTGACATCACACCGTTTAACTGCAGCCTCCGTGTAAGCATTGTAACTCTTACACGGAGGCTTTGTGAATCCTGCCCTCAGTATTATCAGGAGTCTTTATTTAACTATATGTAACTGAAATGACAGTACCTGGCATACATTCTTGTAGTTTAGGGTCTCTGTGCCTTCATGAACTGAATTTTGGAATATATAGTTCATAAATATGATATTTTTCTTTGGATCTAAATTTTCTTTGGATTAATTTCTAAACTTGGCTTTTAACATCTTGCTAATCTGATTTAACTGCTAATAGTCATACACAGCATAAATGGCTTCTTCTGCTATGTGATATATCATGGCTATTAGGCTTACATCCCCCTATGGCATTGCTAGCAGTAGTATACTTTTAAATTTTTTTGCATTTGTACCCATTTATGCCATATTAGACACAGTGAGGTCTGTTCATTGTAAATGCAGCATTTTGTTAAGGCTGGCATTTAATACATTGTCATCAGATACTTGAAATAACCTTTAAATCTTTCTGATTGTATTCTATTCAACTGTGGTCTCTTAATTACTATGCAGTTGTATATAAATATATTATAACACACACACACACACATATATATATATATATATATATATATATATATATATATATGTGTGTGTGTGTGTTATATGGGTCTACCTGATAACCCCAGAAGCTGGAAACACCGAAGACGAAAACACCGACACTGGAAGATCACCAAGGAGATGACTGACAGTTGAAAATCCCGACACTGACAAAACCAACATGTCAGATGAGCACTAGTTGTAAGTATGCAGTAGTGACGGACGGCAGGGTTAGGGTGTGGGTAAGATAAGTGTGTGATAGTGATGGACTTTAGGGTTAGAGTGCGAGTAAGGTAAGTGTGTGATAGTGACGGACTTTAGGGTTAGGGGCGGATTAAGTGAGTTAGGGTTAGGGTGCGAGTCAGGTGAGTGTGCGATAGTGGCAGACTTTAGGGTTAGGGGCGGGTTAAGTGAGTTAAGGTTAGGGCACGGGTTAGGTGAGTGTGCGATAGTGACGGACCTTAGGGTTAGGGTTTGGGTTAAGGTTAGTGCATAGATAGTTGTGTTTGTAAGGTTTAGTGTAGGTTTGTAAGGTTTTTGGTGTGCTTGTGTTGTGTGTGTGCTTTTTGGACAGGGGATTTGTTTGTTTGTTGACTGTCGGGATTGTGGTTTTTCGGGCTTGTGAAGTTTCGTGTTTTTGAACTTTCGGTTTTGTGGTGTCGGTGATTTCATTGTCGGTGTTTTTGCATGTCTGTGTTTTCAGGTAGACCCATATATGTGTGTGTGTGTGTGTGTGTGTGTGTGTGTGTGTGTGTGTGTGTGTGTGTGTGTGTGTATGTGTGTGTATATACATACATATATATATATATATATATATATATATATATATATATATAGAGTCACTTTATAAGCTTGAAATCCTGAAATATCGAATTTCAGAATCTCAACCTCGAAAGACCAGAAGCGCGAAATTCAAAATCTCGCATGTTGGAGATGTTGAATTAGCGGTTCTGGTGTTGTGCTATGTGCATGGATTCAGGTAAGTGTTTTTGTTTAAGGGTATTGGTCAGGGGCTGTGGTGTTTGCTAGTGTGTTTTGTTACAGTGATGTGTGTGTGCGAGGGGAATGTTGCTTGTATGGTGGTGTTTCATGTGTGTGTGTGTGTGTGTGTGTGTGTGTATGTAGTGTGACCTTGGAGTTAGTATATTTAAGTAGGGGGGTGTGGGGGCTGCAGGGGGGCTTGCCCCCTGCATAAAGTAAGGGTAGGTGTGTGTCTTTGTTTAGTTGTGGTGTGTGTTGATTGCTTTTTTGAAAGTGTTGGAAGGTATCTGTGTTTGTGTTTGTAAGTGTTGTGTAGTGTGTGCTGTGTGTTTTCGTGGTTTCGTGGTTTTGGGTTTTGTGGTTATCTGGTTTCGGTTATATGGATTTTCGACTTCATGGTCTCGAGATACTGAAGTTCAATATTTCAGTATTTCGAGATTATGAAGTGAATCCATACATATATATATATATATATATATATATATATATATATATATATATATAGGTCTACTTTAGAACAAGGAAATGCCACTTACCCAAAACCCATATCACCAAGACGAAAGCATCGATAGCACCAACACACCGACGTCCCACAACACCGACTAACCACTCCAGGTAAATAACTACTTGGCCATCATGTTTGAACTTTCCCCCTTACCCCCATATTAGTGCAATCTTGGAGTTGGTATATCTAGTTGGGGGGGCACAGCCCTCCATATGTGGAGTGTGGGGGGTGAAGCCCCTCCACATGGGTTGGTTTTCTTCCATTTACGTGTTTGTATCGGATGGCCGAGTGGTTACTTATCTGGAGTGCTTAGTCAGTGTTCCAGGACGTCAGTGTGTTGGTGCTGTGGGAGTTTTCTTCTTGGTGATATGGCTTTCGGGTAAGTGGCATTTAGTTGTTCTAAAGTAGACCCATATATATATATATATATATATATATATATATATATATATATACACACACACACATATATATATATATATATATATATATATATATATATATATATATATATATACATATATATATATATATATATATATATATATATATATATATATATATATATATATGTGTGTGTGTTTTCTTAGTCGGAGATTCTTGAACAATGTTGCTCTAATTTACAAAAATATACATCTCCTGCTCTCCTGCTAGATAATTGACTTGTAATTCATGGAGCTTCAAAATCAGGAACAAGGTAAGCTTGTTAAGTGCTTCCCTAGCACAAGACCTAAACTTAACAAAGCCTCAGGATGCTTAACAAAATCTTGTTAACTAGCACTGCTATGATGATGGCTCATGCTAAGGACTAACAGTAGACAGTGCCAGCTACCAAAGAACAGAGGCAGAATGTAAAGCAGATTTTAAAAGCTATTAGAACTTCACTCTGCCACATTTACAAACAAAGTGTGGTAGAACAAAGCATTTAACAGATTAAAAAAAACACATTTTGTTCTCTGACAGAGGAGCACTTCTGCCTGCTGTACTTCTCAGCTGCCCTGGTTTTGCAGAACATCCCTGATTTTGCCTCATATTTTTTGCCCTGTCTCATATAAAATTGTTGGTTTTCTGGTAAATCACATAGGATTACAGTCAATAATGCCAGACATTAGAGCCTCATACTTCTAACTGTTGAGAAAATACATGTTGATGTAAATCCTTTTGCTCTATTAACTTTTTAAGTGAATACGTGCAATATTTATAAACTGTTCCTGTTTTTGATTCTTTAACCCCCATTATTCTTGGATTAGTCCAGAATTCGTAAGGTAAAGAAGCTGAGAGATGTGCTGCTGTTTGTCTGTCTGACAGCTCTAAGTGCTTTACCATCTTTTAAAGATGGTAAAACACTTTTCACATTCCTAAACTTTTTCCCTGTAACTTGTTGTACATGGAGCAGATAAACATCCATGCACTGCAAAGAATTAAAATGGGTCACCAATCATAACCTTTTATTTTTTGTTCTTGGCATGGATGCCTAGATTCATCTCACAAGCTTTGCTCTGGGGGTAAATTTCTTAACATCCCTGCCATAAACATATAATAAGCTTGTTATGAATGGTAACCCAATCATATTCCTCTAGAGCTTGATACTTTGTAGGTGGTTATTTCTGGACTGCCTGTAGTGCTTTCCTGTACACATTCTGCACAGAAACATATATTTAGCTTGTGTCACTAAAGTTATTTATGAAAAAATTGACTTAGCTTGAGATGTGTTCCTCTTCTACTGATCTTCTCTGATGACCTTCTTTTTTATATAAACTGCACTATTACATTACAAATATGAGCTGGGAGCTTGTCTCTGACTTAAAACTAAAGGACCAGGCAGAGTTATTTGACAGATGGCACTGCCTTTTACAACTGAAGTTAGTTCTTCTATCACCAGAAAATTCATTACCATATATGAACTTGTAGGAAGACTTGAGAGCCTCAGAAAGCCATGGAAGAAACTGCTAGTGAAAGCTTGCTTCAGAAAGAGTAACACAAATAAATTAAGCATTTATTGGCAGCTTGCCTGGTCTAAGAAAAAAGTGCACTGCACAAGACAAAGACAGTTGTCACGAGATGATATTTGTTGTATAGTTACTGCTGCATGTATGATTATGCCATGCCTCATGGGTCAGAGGTCAATGGAACTATCAACAAGCAGTCCAGGAAAAGCCCAGTGAATTCTCTCAGTCTTACCCTACAGATCTTCATTCATAATAATGAGCAACTAATGAGAATTAGCTTTCTTTTTCAAAAATCAGTTGCTGGCCTGTGCTCTGTCATTTATACTAGTCTTTGGCAGAGCCGTAGTGAGTCAGTGATGAATCTGTCATCCAAGCATACCAAATAAGTTACAGGATACAAGTTTGAAGAACCTTCAGTTAGATCCTTGCACTCATGAGTGTAGCTAATTGACCAGTAATAGTGCCTCTGGTCATAGGACTGTTTCCAACATGGGGTTAGTGAATTGTGTAGGGTTCTACAAGCATTGTAAATACACATTTTATACAGTATCCATTCCTGTTGTTTTATAGTGATATACACCTAGTCATACCAACTATATTTACTACATTAATAATCCATGCTGTCTAGTGAATCTTCCTTATGACCCCTGCCATGATAATCTTCATTTTAAAAGTATTAGACGGGTCTTGGTAGCCCAGTGGATCACTCTAGACCCTTCTAATCATGACCCAACCAATGATGCTGCATCAGCCCTGTTGCCGTGGAAGCCAGCTACTGAGTGATGTCAGTAAATGACAGGCCAGTACAGTTTGTTTGTATTCTGCGCTTTTATCATTATTTATAGGAATTATGTGCATCAGTGTACCACAGTCTTCTTCAGGCACATAGCAGGAAGGTGCAGTGCAGTTTCATCTCAAAGAAGCAGGATTGCAGAGTAGACCATGCATTGTAAATATTTCCCTGAGTGAAATATGTCATTTCAATACTGTGTTACTATTCTTGGTTTCACAGAAGTCCTAAAACCACTCACCAGACACTGATGTGCCACATTATTTTATAATCCACGCTGTAGTAATATATAACTTTTTTGTTTCTTAGTGTGCAGTTAATTGAGAAATGATAGTGCATATGCAAATACAGCAACAAACCTGAAACAAAATATTATTTGCTATGACACTTCTCTTAAATGTTCATAGCAACTACAGCAATTATAATTTATAGAAAGTGTCTGACTTCTTGAATCAATTCCCTGTTAAAACAATAAAACGTCTTTCGGCTTTTCCCTCTTAAGGGTCCCAATAGTGGAACTCTGGTCCGCTAATGATTGGTAGTGGATTTTTACAGTGCTGAGTTGCCAGCCCGATGCCCAACCTTCAAAGAAGGCACACCCATTCAAGCATGCACCTACCTGCATGTCCTTAAATGTCACTTGACTGCAGGGAGGACATGCAGACTTCACACAAAAGGCACTCTAGCTGAGAATCGAACGGGAGAACCTTTTGCTCTGAGGCGACAACGCTAACCGCTGCACCACCACAGCCTCTAATTCCCTGTAATTCCCTGTTAAAACAATAAACATTAAAAAGCAGCCATTAGCTGTGGTAAAATCATGCATGTTGGCAAGCAAACAGGACTGTGATTCTTTTTACATATAAAAAGCACAGAAACAGTCTTAAATGTATGGTATCAGCTAAAGTTGATAAACATGAAACAATACCATCCTAAATTGAACATTAGCTTCAACTATTGTCAGTTCTTGCTGCCCTTCTCACTAAGTGTGTGTCAATAATGTTCAAAAATGAGAGACAGTGAGAGAGAGTTAGCGAGACAGACAGGCTGACAGTGGCAGATAGAAAATTATTTTAACAACTGTAGCAGAAGTAGTCTCCAATAATTTGTATTGCCCATGCATTAAAACACTATAATTTAAATGATGAAACTCACCTTGTATCATTTGGTTTATTTAATTGATTTAGGTCAGAAACACTGCACATTTTAACTTTTCTTCAGCTAACATAGCTAACCACAAGGCATATTTTGCATGAAAGATTGTGTGTGTGTGTGTGTGTGTGTGTGTGTGTGTGTGTGTGTGTGTGTGTGTGTGTGTGTGTGTGTGTGTGTGTGTGTGTGTGTGTGTGTGTGTGTGTGTGGAGAACCTGCATTTACTTTAAATTGCAAAGTAACTTATTAAGTCAATCCATATTAAATGTTTTTTTTATTCTAGCAGTGAATTTGTCTTTCTGTTACTTCTTCTCTAATTGTGACACTGATCTTAGCTGCAGCTGCACATAACATACAAGACTTACACAAGAGTATTGAACAGAAGGAAGGAAGGAACCATAACTCAAGAAGATAAGTAACCAATTACAGGAATAAAACGTTTAACAGTAAGTGTCCAGATTTTTTTTATTTTTATTGTCAAGCTGCATCTTTGTTAATGAAGTCATGTTGAATGTGTTAGCAGTTTGCGTAAAATAATTACCAAACATTTTAGGACAATATACTTTCTCAGCACCTTAACTGCAAAGCCAGGTCCTCTTCCTTTTGTCACACACCAAAAACTGAATTTCATAATGCCATACTCTTTATGTGTTTTCTGAGACTTTGAGTAGCTGTTTAATTTATGCTTCAAAATTTAATATTTATTTTTCTTTAGTATAAACTTAATGTTTACGTGGCTATGTTGCATTAAATAAAAACATTTGCTTTCCATGAAGAGGAACTCCTGATTCTTTTATAGATTTATTAATAGCCTGCAGTTCTTGTTAACAACCCTCTTGCTATGTGAAATCTTTCTGCCTCATAATACTTCAGCTATGCCACTGGCCACTGACGTTTGTGTTTTGGTCTTAATCACAGAAAACAGACAGACACACAGGCACACATTATAAAGATATAGGTGTAAGTGACAGCAGATCTATATTACCTGCCAGGTCTGGAACTGTAGGTATTACACTACAGTGTGTGTTAAAATATTACCACCTCAGAGTTAAACACTTTTTATGTATACAAGTATTGTTGGATTCCCTCTTTGTGGGTCAGTCACATATTTCTTATGGTGTCAGTGGAGCAACAGGTAGAACACTCACATTTGACACTAAAAAAAACAGAATGCTGTAGGTTCTAT
Source organism: Protopterus annectens (assembly GCF_019279795.1). NCBI lineage: Eukaryota > Metazoa > Chordata > Ceratodontiformes > Protopteridae > Protopterus > Protopterus annectens. The sequence goes on from NC_056731.1 coordinate 57,875,434, forward strand.
TCTCATTCCAAGTGACTAGATTTCTGTACTGCAGCATTAGGGTGTTCTGCACTCATGAGTGTGTCAGCCCACGGATGAGACATTAAACCAGGGTCCCATCTGCTTGCATTGGTGGTAGCTCAGGCAGATGTGAAAGATCCTATGACACGTATGGAAACAGAGTTGGGAACTTCTCTGAAGCTCTAGCCAAATTTCCTTCAGTAGTCTAAATACCACCTTGGGTCTTCTATAAAATGAGGTCACTAGCCTAGTAAGATGGTTAACCTAGGATAAATAAATACATTTCTTAGTCAGGTCACTTGGCATATTCCACTAAAGTTACTCAGTAGGCCTTTGAATTGCCATTATGCTGTCTATAACTGACTGGAAACAGGGTTTTCACCTAGTGCTTTAATGCATTTCAGTGTTACCAGGGCTTTTTTGTAAGCAAAGAGGTGGTGGTATGCATATGTTGCATCATTTGAGTCAACCCCCACCTCATCCAGTCCCACCCACTGCCCCGCCGAGTCCCACCCCACCCTGTCCCAACCCCACCAAATACTTATTTTTTTCTTTAAATCCTCTTTCATGAAAAAATAAATACAATCTTCTCTGTTAACAATGCAACAATTGAAGTCACTTCTCACAGCAAATTATTAAGCATGATAGTGGATAGTAATCTTAAATTTTACCTGCAGTCCTGCATTATCCTTGTGTTGGCGGGTCCACCTGTCCCAGACAGTTATTTTGTTTTATAGAGCTCCTGTTATATCTTTTATTCGTGGGGTTCCAAATGAAATATCTCAATTTTCAATATATCACATAACTGGTTAAAATTTGAAATTGACAAATTGTCAAGTGTACATGTACTGTGCTGCAACCAAAATGAGGGCCTGGCCTGATGGTGAAAGGCCTGGCAAGTTTCTGGACAAAAGGTCAAGGCTTAAAGGCAACAGATATCCCTCGCAGGGGTCAAGGTGACTGGCAAACAGGTTATGCTCACTGGGGAAATATGAACTAATGCAGAGTCCCATCACTTCTATGAGCAACTTTACTTAGAAGTCCTTTGCTTGATGACTGGGAGAGTAAGATGAGTTAATTATCTGACAAAGTGAACCCTCTTCTGTCACTGGAAAAGTGGAGTAGAGTTCTCTCTACAATTTCTCAAGGGGAGGTGTGCAAGGCGATAGATGGTATGCCTTGTGGTGAAGCCTGTGACCTGGATGGGGTAACTGTATAAAAGCCATGTATCAAATTTTCCATGCGTTGTTGAATATTTGTAGATCTTTCCAGACTTGCAGGATGATTAACTTTCTCTTGTACATCTACCATAATAATGGTTATCTCTAAACCCAGGAAAGATTCCTTAGTGGTCACTGGTTGCAAACCGTTGTCTGGTTTCTGTTATTAATGTGGAACTTTATGTATATGTTAAAGTCCTAGCACAGCAGATTAAATCTCTTCTGTCAAAATGTATCTTTCCCACACAGGCTGGGTTTATACTAATTTGGAAAACTGAGGATATCTTAAGGACAGTGCTCCTTTACGTCAAGACTGCAAGGGATAGATGGGCCTGTTCTGGGGGTTTTAGTTGACTTTGAGAAGGTTTTCAACTTGGTTAGAGATAGTTCTTTGAAGATAGCCTCCCAATCTGTGATTATCTTGCAATGAAGCCCCCTTCCTCAAGTATATCTTTAAGTAATGGTTTATTGTCTAGTCCCTTTAGTTTGTACAAGGGCACTTGCTAGGGTTGTTAGTTTTCTCATTACTTTTTCTTTTGACTGTGTAACCCCTAAATAGGTTCCTTTAGCAGACTATGTCCATTTATGGACAATCCACGTGTGGGATAGTAAGGGCTGTACTTATGAGTGATTGTTTACTCCTTACACAGAACCCAAGAAAGGATCTCACTGAGATAGCTGTATGCCTGGACTACTGAAAAGCTTTGATATCTTTTCTGGGCAGTGTCTCAACAAAGCCAACACAGAGATATTTGTGGCCAACTTACAGATTGAAACTGAAGGATGAGGGTCTGGATCCCCCCCCCCCTTTACATGGTCGTGGTCCCATCCCAGATATTTAGTATTATACTTTCATCATCATGTGAATTTTATGATAATATTGGATGCCAAGATTCACTTCTCAAGCTTTACTCTCAAGGTGCACCCCTTGACATCCATGTATGACAAATATTATAAAGAGGTTATAATTGGAGACCAGATCATAATCTAAATCTTCAATGCTGTAATCATTTTTGTGAATTAGAGTAATATTTAAGAAATTGTCCCTGATTTTCAGCTTTTGTCCCCTCATTACTTGTTTTATCAGGAATTCTTGATCAAAGAAATTAAGATGCATATCCTATTTCTCATGCTAAGAATGGGCATCCTCAAGACTTTAGAGTACAGGAAAATGATCACTTCTGCTGTCTGTATTCATTCTATAGTTGTCTGGGAAGTGGAGAACAGAAGGTAGAATGAGTGTAAGGAGTGGAAAGCACACATATTTGTCAGGAAAGAGTCACAATAATTCACATTGAGACAGACATATAATTAATGGCACAAATTATGATAATCTCAGATGAAAATGTGGAGATATGTAACATACAGTATGATTAGTCAATGATCTGAAATGTGAAGAGCCCCTGTCACATGGAAAAGTTAAAGCAGTATGCACCCAGTACTGCTTGTCTCACTTAATTGTCAATTACTGAAGACATTATTACAGAATTTCCAAAATTGAAGAATATCAACTGCAAGTTAATAATGACCTCTACATCCTACAAAAAAGTTATGTAGTCCCATAAAACAATCAGTCCTTATTCTGTAAGCTGATGGAGTTTTAAAGAAAATTCCCAACTTTTTGCATATTTTCATCAAATGAAGTCTTACTAATTCGTTCTTTGCTTTAAATGTCAATGGCTAATCTTCGTCCTCGTAACAGCCACAAATTAACGTATCTTGCAGGATTGAAGCATCTGAGTGGAGGGCCAACCAAGCGTATGAAGAGAAGTGCAGAAACAGTTCTTCTAAGTAATGAGGCTCTCATTGGAGTAACAATTAGATTAATTTGCAAAAAGCTACATTCGCACTCACTTGATGAAACTGGAATATAACTAAGAGCATGCAATGGTGGCTGCAGTTTTTTGGACTGTTTTTCAATGAGGTACTGACGGAATCCATAAATTGCCTCTCTTTCTGATAACTGTAGTTTTCTACAGATGCCCCCAATTTCCTTTTCACCAAAGGTTAAATGATTATGTACATCCTTGGGCCATTGCTTTTGATCAAATATGCATGCCTGTTGTGCAGATGCGGCATTGCCACAGTCAAGTAGCCTTATAGACATTGATTCATGAAGTTTTGTGTAAAACACAGTTAGATCAATTGGAGGATCATTTTTGCAATCTTTGCTGTGAAGCAACATGCCGCTGAACTGGAGATTTTGCACAGCCATTGCAAGCATCTTGTAATAGTGACCTGGATTAGTTTGCCTTTCTTTGATAACTTCAATGAGCATTTGTATCTTTTCACTTGCTTTGTACAAAACGATGTTGCGATCTTGCAATTCCAAACTTAATTCTGACAGTTCTTGAAGGGCGTCTCACATTAGGCCAAGATCTAGCACAAACTCTGTTGACGTGTTTTTTCTTTGCAAACCCTCATACATACACCGCTCCATACGATCAAATGATGGACATTGTTTGGCTTCCTCAAAATGTTTGACCAGAACTTTGTACTTTTCCCAAACTGCAGACACGGTATAGTAACTTGATGCCACCCATGATGTGCTTAAAATTGGACCAATTTTTAGCATCTGAGTGTCCAGCTCTTTTGCACACATCTGTAATTCTCTGTTATTTTTTGGTGAGAAATGGTATAGCACATACAGCTTATCAGGGAATGCATTAAATCTGTTAATGCCCGAAACTTGTTTGATTACATCCCCAATAGAGAGTTCCAATCTATGATTCATACAGTGCCAAAAAATAACTGATGGAAACTTGTCCGTCATTAGCTTCTTAACACCACTTTTACATCCTAGCATAACGGCATGACAGGGGCTCTTCACATTTCAGATCATTGACTAATCATACTGTATGTTACATATCTCCACATTTTCATCTGAGATTATCATAATTTGTGCCATTAATTATATGTGTTCTGTCTGTGAATTATTAATTGTTACCATCACATGCAACACAAACCAAGTTACATTTCAAGTAATCCTCTGTTAAACCATGAGATTTAAGGCACTCAAGCAAAGAATTAAAAATCCCTTCTGATGTTGTGTTTTGCAATTCAGCTAAATCCAAAAATAAATTTACTGCTAAGTTCATTCTGCTGTCAGCAAGACAGGTACAAACATAAACAATGAGCACTAATTTGTTGCTTAACATCGTTGACTCATAAATAATTAATGATATTTTGCTTCTGGATGTGACAATTTGTTTTGTAAGAATTTTTCTCATTTCATCACGTATATGATTAACGATGTTGATGCATGCATTACTAGAATGAAGAATGTGTCCCATATCAACTCCATTTAGTTGTTGTAAATCAATTTCAGACTCAAAATTATAAAATCTTTGGTTTCCTTTCACCACTTTATAGGCAATACGAAAAATGTTCTTCGTGACAGTTTTTTCTTTTGCCTGGGCCTTCCAAACCATCTGCTCCACAATCTGTTTGTCTGCTTCTTCAAGAAGCTTTGTGGCAGCTTTTTGACTCACAGATTCCTTGTGGTCGAATATTTTATTTCACAGGAATGTTACTGTTGCTATCGACTTTCACCAAAGGAAGTTATCAAGTCATTGGTCCATTCCTTTGCAATTTTGAGACCCTTCTTAGTCTCTACGCCAAGACCCCCCACACTAAGGCACATTTTACATCCAAGTTTCTTATTGTGAATCAACAGTCAGCTGTACTTACTGCAGTAGTCATTTTTCTGGTCCAAAGTCCAGCAGTCAGGCCAGTCTGTGTCACCAGCAGCCTCATGAATGGCATTACTACATAAAGCAGAAGCAATAATTTGTAAGGATTCCACCTTCATAGCACCATCTAGCTCATCTGCAACATTACTGCTTGAAGTACAAGCAACATTTGGCGTAGACAGTGTAGACATGATCTTAATAGTGTCAGTACAAATGGTAAGATTTGGATCATTCTCGCTCAGTCATGGTAGTTTATTTATAAGGCGTCTTGTCCCAGAAAAGTAACTAGTAATTTTGGCCATCACTAAAGGGTAAATGGTCTAGTATTTAGCAATGTGCTTATACATTTGTGTAGAATTCACAGTGACTCACTGAAATATATTTCTGACTAAGCTGACTTCAAATAAGAGGACAATAAACTCTTTTGACAATGAAGAAGCTATTAAATGTAATCAGTGCTCAACCAGAATTGTACTGGTTGAGAGGTACAAGTCCTGACCCACACTGTCATCAAATGCAGCCTAACCAGTAACACTGCTGTACGTGCAGAATGAGAAGTACTGACCTTCACAGTACAGGAGCTGTAAACATTAGGCACTCTATTCACAATACCATTATACAGCTGCTTGCATAAATTATATTTATTTTGATGATTTATAATATTCCAAACATCTACTTTAAAAGTTGGATCTCGGAACATTCATAATAGCACCTTTCTGATGAAGAATCTAAAGAAACTGGAAATACAATTTCAGAAATAAGCTAGATAATGTTATAGTTGTATGTACGGACTACAGCCACCCCCCCCAAATAAGCTAGATAATGTTACAGTTGTATGTACAGGCTACAGCCACCCCCCCAAATAAACTAGATAATGTTACAGTTGTATGAACGGGCTACAGCCACCCCAAATAAGCTAGATAATGTTACAGTTGTATGTACGGGCTACAGCCACCCCCAAATAAGCTAGATAATGTTACAGTTGTATGTACGGGCTACAGCCACCCCCCCCAAATAAGCTAGATAATGTTACAGTTGTATGTACGGGCTACAGCCACCACCCAAATAAGCTAGATAATGCTACAGTTGTATGTACGGGCTACAGCCACCCCCAAATAAGCTAGATAATGTTACAGTTGTATGTACGGGCTACAGCCACCCCCCCCCAAATAAGCTAGATAATGTTACAGTTGTATGTATGGGCTACAGCCACACCCCCCCCCAAATAAGTTAGATAATGATACAGTTGTATGTACGGGCTACAGCCACCCCCAAATAAACTAGATAATGTTACAGTTGTATGCACAGGCTACAGCCCCCAAATAAGCTAGATAATGTTACAGTTGTATGTGCGGGCTACAGCCACCTCCCCCAAATAAGCTAGATAATGTTACAGTTGTATGTACGGCTACAGCCACCCCCCCTCCCAATAAGCTAGATAATGTTACAGTTGTATGTACGGGCTACAGCCACCCCCCCCCAAATAAGCTAGATAATGTTACAGTTGTATGTACGGGCTACAGCTACCCCCCCCAAATAAGTTAGATAATGTTACAGTTGTATGCATGGGCTACAGCCACCCCTCCCAAATAAGCTAGATAATGTTACAGTTGTATGTATGGGCTACAGCCACCACTCCCAACTCAGCTAGATAATGTTACAGTTGTATGGCTACAGCCACCCCTCCGTCAAATAAGCTAGATAATGTTACAGTTGTATGTACGGGCTACAGCCACCCCACAAATAAGCTAGATAATATTACAGTTGTATGAACGGGCTACAGCCACCCCCAACCAAATAAACTAGATAATGTTACAGTTGTATGTATGGGCTACAGCCAACCCCCCAAATAAGCTAGATACGGTTACAATCATATGTACGGGCTACAGCCCCCCCCAAAATAAACTAGATAATGTTACAGTTGTATGTACGGGCTACAGCCACCCCCCCAAATAAGCTAGATAATGTTACAGTTGTATGTACGGGCTACAGCCACCCCCCACAAATAAGCTAGATAATGTTACAGTTGTATGTACGGGCTACAGCCACGCCCCCAAATAAGCTAGATAATGTTACAGTTGTATGTACGGGCTATAGCCACCCTCCCCCAAATACAGCCACCCACCCAAATAAACTAGATAATGTTACAGTCGTATGTACGGGCTACAGCCACCCCCCCCAAATAAACTAGATAATGTTACAGTTGTATGTACAGGCTACAGCCACACCCCCAAATAAACTAGATACAGGCTACAGCCACCCCCCCCCAAATAAGCTAGATAATGTTACAATTGTATGTACAGGCTACAGCCACCTGCCCCAAATAAGCTAGATAACATTACAGTTGTATGTATGGGCTATAGCCACCCCCCCAAATAAGCTAGATAACGTTACAGTTGTATGTACGGGCTGCAGCCACCCCCCCCCAAATAAGCTAGATAACGTTACAGTTGTATGTATGGGCTGCAGCCACCCACCCAAATAAGCTAGATAACGTTACAGTTGTATGTATGGGCTGCAGCCACCCCCCCCCAAATAAACTAGATAACGTTACAGTTGTATGCTGCTGTATTAAATTATCTACAGTCAACCCCCTCCAAAAAAAAAGATTTATATTTCACAGATTTAAAAAATGTGACACAGTCTTCTGAGATTCTGACAAAAAAATCTTAATGGAGTAGGCAATAAGTATATAACACACTTTATATTCTACATTCTGCCCTACCACCCTTCTACCATGTCCAAACTGACATACTGTTAGCTGATAGGCATAACTAATTTCTCACATACTTTTATTCTCCCTATTAATACCTGTACCTCTTTACCTCTCTAGTAAATTAGTAATGACAAAATCTCATCTCCTTCCCTCTCTTTACCATTTCAGAATGAATTTACATTATATGTTTATGGACTCTGTTACTTTCCTATCATGCTGTAATACCAATTTTGTAGTCTGTACTTTATTTTAATTTCCCTGGCTAAATCTGTAAAATGACCCAAACAGACCAGGGTTCTACCCCAGTTAACAAACTGAACTAAATAAATAAAATACAATACAATACAGGTAGATATCTAATTGTATAATGTCATTTCCATTAGTGCTACCTACATACCACAAAGCTTTAAACATTCCAGACCAGAACTGATGACAGTCATCAACAGCCCCCCAAAACACACAGACCACTGGAATCTGGTTGACCCTGCCAGTGTATTTAAAAAAGAAAATCAACATCCCCAAAACACATTGCCTCCCTTCTATCTGGTTAACCCTGCCAGGTTATAACCATGCAACCTATAAAAAGAACAATTTATATGCTTGATATAAACTGCATTTTTAATAAGTTTTGCAAGCCATAATTTATCCATTTTTCCCTTTCAGACCAATGTCTAGTTAGGAACACTTCTGGAACATTGCCATTGGACCAGATTACTTGAAATGTTGAGGGCAGTCAACTGTCTTACCTTCAGCTGTTATCTGGAATGCAAAGCTATAACAAGGAATGATATATTATTAAGTCTGGGACAATGTTACGTTAATTTTAAGGACCAGTTGTACATATGCAAGATTAGAGCTTGTACGTTTGCTGCCATTTCAGTTGCGTTACAAGAAGAAGCTGTGACACAGGCAAATCAGGAAATATGCAACTTACTATATTATATTGAGGAGGAGGACACAATATTAATGCATACATACAAATATTTCAAGCATGGGTATTAATGCCCTTCTAGCATGCCAATATACTAAAACAGTTGTTTCCATAATAACTGTTCAGGCTGCTCTTAAACATATCTTCATTAGTGCTTGCGTTAATGTAAATTGGTGGTCTATTCTGTGTATCAGCTACTATCTCAGACAACCAATTAGTACACTTTTGATAACCCCAAACATTCCCAGAGGTGGTTGCCTCTAAATGCCATAAATGCCCGAATAAGGTCATTTTAAATCTCTGTATGAGACACTGTACAAGTTCAAATATTTTAGTCTTTCAAAAGTGAGAGTGTGAGAATCAAAACAGTTGGAAGCCGTAGTCTAAACAATGTCTTAGGGTTACCCTGTCAGTGCTGCAGACTACCATTTTAATCAGCAATATGAGATTTCCACTAGCATCTATTTAGCTGTTTATTACTCTGGTTCCTCATGGAAATGGCTTTTCAGACAGACTATTTTCATTAGAGAATAAATAACTTTCACAAAAATCATGCTGAGCCCAGCTAAGAAGTTAAAACAGTTGTACATGCTTCAGAGTTCATTTACTTCATCGGACTCTCCTCATCTCCTCCCAAACATGGTAAGCTATATCCATACAGCTGTGCATTGCACATGGATGGATCAAGGGACTCTACACTGTAAAATGGTGCTCTGTCCTGATAAGAAGGGGTACAGAGTGCCATATGCCTACAAAGCAGAGGTGCCGTGAATGTCATCTCTGCTAATGCTAGCTGGAAAGTTGCATGCAGTGTTGCAAATATGCACCAAAAAGCATCCTACTCAGCATGAATGGCACTTTCAGGTTCTGTATTCCCCTTGCTCATCATAGGGTCATAGGTAGGTACTAGGCTATCTGCCCAAGGGCATTTATAAGCCTATCCAGAGTGTGTCGGCTTTAGCTGCCCCATTGATTAATTAACTGATCCTCTGTCAAGCAGAGCCAATGAAGTGATCCCAGGGGTGTATTTTCTGTTACCCATCCACTCGTCAAGGTTCCTCTTGAAGAGTGTTACTGAGGGGCTCTGTTTGATGTAATTTGGAATTTTGTTCTAAAGCATGGGGAGTCTCTGTGACAGGAATCTATCCCTCCAGCATGTTCTATTTATTGTTGTGGCGAGGTTTAGCTCACTAGAGCGCATGGCTTGCAGTGACTTGGATTTCTTTAGGTGGAGCATGTCCATCAATTCTAAGTTGGACATGGCTTTGTAAGTCAGGCAGAGATCACCTCTGAGTAAGTGATATGCCTCTGAGTACAGCTAGGGTTTTTTCAGTCGGGCTGCATAGGACATATGTTTGAGACCAGTAATCCTCTTGGTGAGGTACTTTTGTGGTCTTTCCAGCTGCTGGAAGTGTCTTGTGAGGTACATCCCAAATGGGGCACTGTACTCTATGATGGGTCTAATGAGTGACGAGTAGAGGGACACTATAACCTCTTTATTTCTAGATGCGAACCCTTTAATAATTAGATGGGCCACATAGAAGGATTTCCTAACTACTTTGGCAATATGATTGTCAAAAGAGATATTACTATCTACCTGGGTCCCCAGATCTCTTATTACCTCTTCTGTATTAAGGAGGCTGCCACCTATGTGGTAATTCATGGGTGTTTTGTTTTTCCCAAACAGGATGACTATGCATTTTTTGGCATTTAGCTTGAGGCCATGACTTTGACACCAGGTGTCCGTCTCAGTAAGGCCCTTTTGGAGGATGTCCGTGTCAGACGGAGAGTCAATTATGGCACCCAGTTTGCAGTCATCGGCGAACTTGGTTAGCCATAGTCCTCCTGTGTTTGCCTGTACTTCTGCGAAGTATATGCTGAACAGTAGGGGGTCCCAGGACCGAGCCTTGTGGGACACCACTTGTGACTGGTTTAGAGTCAGACCTGGAGCCCGTTATTCTTACCGTGTGAGTTCTGTCTGTAAGCCAGTTGGCAACCTATCTCATGACGTAGGGGTTTATGTTCAGGCTTGTGAGTTTTTCTGTAATACCCGAGGGGGAATAGTGTTGAAAGCTTTGGCGAGGTCAAGGTAGACTGTGTGAACCACCTTTCCCTCGTCTATGGCTTTGGTGACTGTCTCGAAGAAGTCAACCAGGTTTAGTAGGCATGATCTGCCCTTAACAAAGCCAAACTGGGTTGGGTCAAGTGTTTGGAGGTTTCCAATGTCTTTGTTAATGAGTTCCATGATGATGTGCTCCATAGCCTTGCTGACCAGGCTAGTCAGGCTTATGGGGTGATAGTTAGCAGGGTCAGTTGTGGCCCCTCATTTGTGGAGAGGAATAACCGTAGCTGTGCGCCATTCTCTGGGCACGTAGCCTAAGGAGAGGCTGAGGCTGAACAGCATGTTTAGGTGGGGGGTTAGTTCATTCTTTAGTTCATGCAAGATGCAGCCTGGGACACCACCTGGTCCCATTGATGCTGTGTTTTTGGCTTTTGAAAGGGCTGTTTTCACCTGTGCGTCTCTGATTTTTGGGACACTACACTTTTCCGGTATTGTTGTGGGCCCTTTTGGAGGTGAGAGGGGGGTGAAGTTTGCACTGAATCTATCTGCCAGGATGTTGGCAATATTAGTAGGTTCAGTATATTTTTGCTATTTTGCACTAGTTCAGTGCATATCTGAGAGTTTCCACTTAGATTCTTAACATAGCTAAAGAAGGCTTTGTGGTTATCTTTTGAATCCTTGTCTATTTTTCTTTTGAAGTTAGCCTTGGATGATTTTATGAGAGACCTTAGTTTCTTACTGATACTGATCAGGGATGTCTTTCCTTCTTGGGATTTGCTTTTTTTCTGAACTAGTTTCCTCCTTCTATTGTATAGCCTGTTTATTGCATGAGTCCACCAAACTGGTTTCCTTCTCTTAGAGGAGTGAGTCTTGGTTTTGCTAGGGATGGCATGATCCATGCATCCTTGTAGGTGCTCATAGAGTGCATTTGTAAAGGTTTCTGCATCTTGGGCAATGTTATCCTTTAGAATGGGGGCTGTGAAACTTACCACCTCTGTCTTAAGTAAGGTGAAGTTTGCTTTAGAAAAGTTTTTTTACTGTGGTTTCCTTAGTTGGGAGTGGTGGTGGGGTGTGGACATCCAGAGTGATTAGTTTATGGTCTGATCTAACCAGTGATGGGTTGACCTCCGGTGTGGAACACCTGTTGCCCATGTTGGTGATGACCAGGTCCAATATGTTTTCACCTCTGGTAGGGTAGTTTACCAGCTGATCCAGGGCATTTGAGTTGATGAATTCCAGGAAGCACTGGGCCTGGGAATTTGTACTCGAGTAGTTTTCCCAGTGAATGGTAGGGTAATTGAAATCGCCCAATATCAGGGGTGTTTGGTAGGACCTTCATATTTTCCAGTGTCTCCAGAAAGGTGAAGTGGTGGTCCTGGGTCATGGAGGGTGATCTGTAGCAGGCCACAATTTGCACTGCAGATTTGCTCGATGTTAGTTGCTCATGAATGATCTCAGAGGTATCATGCTGCACCACTAATCTGGAGGTGTAGGTATCCTTGCTGAATATCGATACACCCCATCCTTTTGCATTTTGGTCCGTGTTCTGTGGCCAAATCGTGTGGTATGAGTTGTAGCCTGGTAGTGCTGGGGTGCTCCCTGGAGCCTTGAACCAGGTTTCAGTTACTGCACAGATGTCGATGTTCTCCATACTGAGGAGTGCTTCGAGCGCGTGCATTTTGAGATTTAAACTCCTGGCGTTTATGTAGCATAACCCTCAGTTTTTGTTAACTGTACTGTTTACAGAAGTGGGTTTGACTTTTAAGCCTTGCCTAAAAAAGGCACTATGGGGGCAGCAAGAGCCTTGGCCAGTATTCAAAAGCCTAGGGGTGACAGGTGCAAGCCATCTCTTGCAAAGCAACACAGCTTGTCGAGCATGTCATCCCAGGCTGACAGACACCAGAAGCTTAGCCAATTGTTGAAATTGATCATTTTTTCTTTATACTGAGGTATCATTCTTGGTGAGGGCATGATGCTACTCAGGATCAGGGTCATACCAACCTGGGATACATGATCAGAGAGCTCTTCCATGTCTCTTTTCATGTAGTCCAGGGAGCTACATCTCAGGTCATTCACACCAACATGAACAATGACAGAGTCATATTTGTACTTGTTCTGGAGTGACCTGAGTACTTGTGTTATAGGGTGGATTCTGGCTTCCGACAGGCAGCTAACAGTAACCTTCTGCTTGTCTAGCCTAGTGAGTGGGACATCAGTGTACCTGACTATAGAGTCACCTATTACTAGTGTGTTAGGTATGTTATTTCGCCTTAAGGGTTGTGATTGTGCGGCACACTGATTTTGTGTTTTATGTGTTGTCTGGTTTGTGATGGGAAGTGCAGGTTGTTTGGGTGTCTGCTTTGGAGGTCTCTGATGCTTTTGCAGGTTTTTATTTAGAGCCTCCGAGTATGATTTTGTGTATTTATGTGTATTTTTTGCCAGTGCTGTTTTAATAGGTCTGTTTGCGGCTGGAGTTGTGGTGCAAGTGTTAACCTTCTCCTCTTAACTGTCTTTTCCAGTCTTGGGTGGAGACAGCTTAGCTAACAGTTTGGCTGTATAATTGGCTCACTGACCGAACCCACACTGTGAAAGTAGCAGACTCTAAATCCAACTTCAGACCAGTGACAAGTGGAGTACCACAGGGTTCAGTCCTAGGTCCTCTCCTGTTTGGTATCTACTTCTGTGAAGTACAGGCTAACACAGAAGGTCTTTGGCTAACAAAGTTTGCAGATGACTGCAAACTAGGAGCCATAATCAAATCTCCCAACGATGTGGACATCCTACAAAAGGGCCTCATTGAGACAGATGCCTGGTGCCAAAGCCATGGCCTCAAGCTCAATGCCAAAAAGTGCATTGTTATCCCTTTTAGTAAAAACTCTGTACCCATGAACTACCACATAGGCGGTAGTCTTCTGAACACGGAAAGTGTGATAAGAGACTTTGGGACACAGGTGGACAGTAGTCTCTCCTTTGATAATCACATTGCCACAGTAGTCAGGAAATCCTTCTATGTGGCACACCTCATCACAAAAGGTTTCTCATCCAGGAAAAAACAGGTAATTGTTCCACTCTACTCATCACTCATTAGACCCATTATAGAGTACAACGCCCCTTTTGGTATGTACCTCACAAGACATCTACAACTGGAAAGGCCACAGAAATACCTCACAAAGAGGATTACTGGCCTCAAACAGATGCCCTACGCAGATCGTCTCAAAAAACTCCAGCTTTACTCTGTCGCATATCGCCTACTCAGAGGCAGTCTCTGCCTAACATAAAAGCTATGTCAAACCCAGAGCTGTTGGACATGCTCCACGTAAAGAAATCCCAATCCCTTCGAGCTACATGCTCTAGGGACCTAAACCTTGTCACCACAATAAACAGAACATGCTGGAGAGATAGATTCCTGCCTCAGAGACTTCCCATCCTCTGGAACAAACTACCTATCTATATCAAACACAGCTCCTCATCAGCACTCTTCAAGAAAAATCTTGATGATTGGATGGGAGATAGGAAATTCACCCCGGGGATCACTTCTGTGGCTCTGCCTGACAGGGGCACAGGAAAATAATTTTCTTGGGTGGCAAAAGCCAGGGTACCGTCTGGCTAGGCTTATATAGGCCCTAGGGCCAATAGCCTAGTACCTACCTATGAACCTATAACTGTATCTCTTGCATATGTTCATGTTTTGTGGTAGGTGGAGAGGGTTGTTTGTGTACATGAAGCAGTTGTAACATTGCCTCAGGATACCCAGATTCACCAGCTGGACTGGAGAGTGCACCTGAAGTTGCCCTTCGATCATGCCTGAATAGTAGGGTGAGCTGCTTAGTCGCTTGGTTGGTGAGGGGTGAATAAAGAGCCTTGCCATGCTGGGCAATCAGTGTCAGGGTATATTGGTGCTTGCTATTAGGTCTGAGCAAGTGCTGGGCTGTAAGATGCTTTTTGAGTGCTTAGGTTGAGAGTTAGACTAGTTTCAAGGGAAAAACTGAAGAGGAGACTTAGTGGAGCCGGTAATAATTTAACCATAGCTAACCAGCACTGTCCGGTGCACAAAACCGTGCAAATGTCGTTTTTATAGTAGGGAAATGAAAGAGATAGAAATGAGCCCAAAATGGCCAATAAACTACTAACTTCTGGGATGGAACCACTCCTCCAGGTGAACACAGAAACTTCCTTCTATCCAAGTAAGGTATGGGATCTCAAAAACTAGTATCACAGCCCTGAATTTAGCACTAGCTTGAAAACTGGACTATACTAGCTTAGAAAGGTGGGAAACAAGGAATTTTTAAATTTTTTTTTGTTTTTTTGAAAAGATAAGGTTAAAACAGTAAAAAATACATTAAAACTGCTTTAAGCGACTACAAACGATCAAAAAAGGCACTCGCACTTTGGTGTGTAGCCTACAACAGTTAAACAAATTATTTAAACAAAAAAACAACTTTTTAAAAGTGCAGGCAGTCAAATAAGTACAATATGTAAAAAAAAACAAGCTTTTAAATCACAATAAACACTGGAAAATAAACGTTTAGGCAGAAAACAGTTAAGTACAGCAAGAAAGTACAGAAAACTGATACTTAATCACTTCAAAGTCTCTCTCCCAAGTTAGAAGGCTTGTATCAGTCTAAGCCTTTTTAGTGCTACCCAGTAGGTTAGTTACAGGAAAGATGGGAAACAAGCCCAGATATGGTCTTTTAAACCAGAAAGTTGAAAGAGATGGACAAACTGTCCAAATGGTCAATAAACTACAATTTCTGGGCCAAGAACCTCTCCTCTCATGGTAGACAGGCTACCTAGTGCTTACCACTCCTACTGATAAGCTAGAAGGCATTCCTGCAGCACAGAAAGGCTTGCAGGGCTCAGAAGCTTACCAACAGTCCTGGATACAGCAACTCTGTATCTGGACTAGGCTAGTTACAGGAAAGGTGGGAAACAAGCACAAGTGCGGCTTTTAAACCAGAACATTGAAAGAGATGGAAAAAAAACTGCCCAAACGGCCAATAGCTACAATGACTAGGCCAGGAACCACTCCTCTTGTGGTAGATAGGCTACCTAATGCTTACTACTCCCACTGATAAGCTAGAAGGCTTCCCTCCAACACAGAAAGGCTTGGGGGGCTTAGAAGCTTACAAAGAGTCCTGGAATAAGCAAATCTGTACCTGGACTAGACTAGTTACAGGAAAGGTAGGGAACAAGTACAAACATAGGCTTTTAAGCCAGTAAGTTGAAAGAGATGGAAAACTGCCCAAACGGCCAAATAAACTACAATTTCTGGGACAAAACTCACTCTTCCCATGAAGGATAGGCTACCTAGTGCTTACCACTCCCACTGATAAGCTAGAAGGCTCTCCTCCAACACAGAAAGGCTTGGGGGCTCAGAAGCTTACTAACAATCCTGGATACAGCAACTCTATAACCGGACTAGGCTAGTTATAGGAAAGATGGGAAACAGGCACGAGTGCGGCTTTCAAGCCAGAAAGTTTAAAGAGATGGAAAAAAACTTCTCAAACAGCCAATAGCTACAATTTCTGGGCCAGGGACCGCTCCTCTTGTGGTAGATAGGCAACCTGATGCTTACCACTTCCACTGATAAGTTAGAAGGCTTCCCTCCAACACTGAAAGGCTTGGGGGGCTCAGAAGCTTACAAAGAGTCCTGGATACAGCAAATATGTACCTGGACTAGACTAGTAACAGGAAAGACAGGAAACAACAGCAAACACAGGCTTTTAAATCAGAAGGCTGAAATAGATGGAAAAGCTTCACAAACGGCCAATAAACTATAATTTCTGGGCCAGAAAGCACTCCTCCTGTGGTAGATATGTTACTTAGTGCTAACCACTCCCACTGATAAGCTAGAAGGGTTCTCTCCAACACAGAAGGGGTTGGGAGCTCAGAAGCTTACCAACAGTCCTGGATACTGCAAGTCTGTATCTGGACTTGACTAGTTATAGGAAAGGCAGGAAACAAACTTAGAATTGTTTTTGTTGTTACAGAAAAGCAGCTAAAACAGCAGTAAATACAATTCAAATTGTAGTACAGGCCAGCACACCTGAGAGTGTAGCAACACTACGGCAAATACAGTTCAAATAAATGCAATTAAATTAACAAATGACTACAAAACAGTGAGAAGGCAGTAAATTTGAAGGCTACTAGCAAGCAGTAATAAGTGCAAAGTAAGAGCGAATGAACAGATAAGAGCATGCAGAAGAGCAACTAAGACAGTTACAGTAAGAGCAGATGAATAAGATATATATATATATCTATATATATCTATCTATATATATATATATATATATATATATATATATATATATATATATATATATTTTTTTTTTATTTTTTTTTTTTGAGGGAAGGAACAGAGCAGGATTAAGACGCTACAGGGGTTGTCCTTCCCAAATGTTCTTTTTGTACACAGTATGAGTGCCTGAAATCAGAATTTGGTCTCACTGGGTGGGTTACTAACTGCAGAGAGGCAGCCACAACTTCAGTTGAGTTAGTATTCAGTGAAAAACACAAATAAATAAATTAAATACAGTACTATATGCAAAAGAGCAGATAAAAGTGTACTTAAATTCACTTATACATCCAGATTATTTCAGGTAGATGTTAGCCGGCCAAAGCTCTGATATTAAACAGAGATAACTCAAAATGTACCACTTAATTAAGGCAAGACAGGATGTCAGTGATGAGCTGAAACTACCCCCAACTGCTATCAGTGGCTATACAGAAATTCTAAAAATTACTCTGCAGAGAGACAGCCACAACTTCAGTTGAGTTAATATTCAGTGAAAAACACAAATAAATAATTTAAATACAGTACTATATGCAAAAAAGCAGATAAAAGTGTACTTAAATTCACTTATACGTCCAGCTGATTTCAGGTAGATGTTAGCCGGCCAAAGCTCTGATATTAAGTAGAGATAACTCAAAATGTCCCACTTATATAAGACAAGACAGGATGTCAGTGATAAGCTGAAACTACCCTCCATTGCTATCAATGAAATTCTAAAAAGTACACTGTAGAGAGGCAGGCACAACTTCAGTTGAGTTAATATTCAGTGAAAAACGCAAATAAATAAATTAAATACAGTACTATATGCAAAAGAGCAGATAAAAGTGTACTTAAATTCACTTATACATCCAGCTGATTTCAGGTTGATGTTAGCCAGCCAAAGCTCTGATATTAAGCAGAGATAACTCAGAATGTACCACTTATATAAGGCAAGACAATATGTCAGTGATGAACTGAAACTACCCCCCACTGCTATCAATGGATACACAGAAATTCTAAAAAGTACTCTGTAGAGAGACAGACACAACTTCAGTTGAGTTAATATTCAGTGAAAAACACAAATAAATAAATTAAATACGGTACTATATGCACAAGAGAAGATAAAAGTGTACTTAAATTCACTTATACGTCCAGCTGATTTCAGGTAGATGTTAGCCAGCCAAAGCTCTGATATTAAGCAGAGATAACTCAAAATGTACCACTTATATAAGGCAAGACAGGATGTCAGTGATGAGCTGAAACTACCCTCCATTGCTATCAATGAAATTCTAAAAAGTATTCTGTAGAGAGACAGGCACAACTTCAGTTGAGTTAATATTCAGTGAAAAACACAAATAAATAAATTAAATACAGTACTATATGCAAAAGGGCAGATAAAAGTGTACTTAAATTCACTTATACGTCCAGCTGATTTCAGGTTGATGTTAGCCGGCCGAAGCTCTGATATTAAGCAGAGATAACTCAAAATGTACCACTTACATAAGGCAAGACACAATGTCAGTGATGAGCTGAAACTACCCCCACTGCTATCAATGGATACACAGAAATTCTAAAAAGTACTCTGTAGAGAGACAGACACAACTTCAGTTGAGTTAATATTCAGTGAAAAACACAAATAAATAAATTAAATACAGTACTATATGCAAAAAGCAGATAAAAGTGTACTTAAATTCACTTATACATCCAGCTGATTTCAGGTAGATGTTAGCCGGCCAAAGCTCTGATATTAAGCAGAGATAAATCAAAATGTGCCACTTATATAAGGCAAGACAGGATGTCAGTGATGAGCTGAAACTACCTCCCACTGCTATCAATGGCTACACAAAAAGTCTAAAAAGTACTCTGTAGAGAGACAGCCACAACTTCAGTTGAGTTAATATTCAGTGAAAAACACAAATAAATAAATTAAATGCAGTACTATATGCAAAAGAGCAGATAAAAGTGTACTTAAATTCACTTATACGTCCAGCTGATTTCAGGTAGATGTTTGCTGGCCAAAGCTCTGATATTAAGCAGAGATAACTCAAAATGTACCACTTATATAAGGCAAGACAGGATGTCAGTGATGAGCTGAAACTACCCCCCACTGCTATCAATGGCTACGCAGATATTCAAAATAGTACTCTGTAGAGAGACAGCCACAACTTCAGTTGAGTTAATATTATTGACACTACCATCGTTAACATGACCCCTACTCAGTGACAGTGACAAATGCACTCTTCCTTAAGTGTAACACAGTGGCCCTTAAACACACATAGTACTAGTATCTGGTTGACCCTGCCAGGAAATAAAATAAAGTACCTGGGTGCCCCTGCCAATGAACAGCCCCAAAAAACACACATACCACAGGAATCATCTGGTTCTGTTGAGCCTGCCTGTGTATTAAAAAAAGAAACTCAACAGTCTCCCAAACACATTGCCCCCTAGTACCTGGTTAAACCCTGCCAGGTTATAACATATTAAAAAAAAAAAGTCAATGCCACGGCCCTTAAAAGTTTCACACATAGAGTAGGTTGATTCTGCCAGGTGAAAAATAAAGTATCTGGTTGTCCCTGCCTATCAACAGCCCCAAAAAACACACAGATAGACCACATGAACCATCTGGACAGACTTGGTTCCTTCCATTGACGGTTTATTGACTCTGCCCTGCTGCCAGTCAGTGTATTAAAAAAAAGAAAATCAACAGTCCCCCCCACACACACACACACTGCCTCCATAGTATCTGGTTAAACCCTGCCAGCTTAAAAAAAAAAGTCAACGCCATGGCCGTTAAGTTTCACAGAGTAGTATCATGCCAGGAAATGGAAAAAATAAAGCATCTGGCTGGCATGGCCCTCTCAACAGCCTCAAAAAACAGACAAATCTGATATCACACACACCATAGCCTCTCTCTCCCCTCTCACTCTCTTCTTGCAAATAAAATGCGGGAAGAGAATGCGAGAGTAACAGGGCTAATCAGCAGCCCACGTCACGATTACACAGTCCCGTCAACCGCCGCAGCCCACAGTCCTATGATACACTCATAAGTGAGTCCACTTATGTGTGGAATTTAAACTTCCGATATGTGTAAATGTAATACACGTTGGAAGTTTAAATTCCGCACGTAAGTGGACTCGCTCTATCTGGCGCTTTTGCCGCAGAGGTCCCGGTACACCATACTGGCGCGTACCGTCTCAAAAAAAGCCCTGAGTGTTACCAAAATAATCAGTAACAGCTATACTTTTTTGTAGATCAATCTTTAGAATCATGAATAGCACACCAGACTAGGTCCTAACAAATACCCTTACAGCAGGAAGGTTAACTTCTGCATTCATACTTGAAATGTCAGTTCCTGTACTTTCTGAAATCCTCCCTACTTTCTCTACATTGTTTATTTAAAGTTATCTGATAGCTGATATAATCATTCCCAATCCATTTTCCTGGCTTGATGATTCATTTCTTGTAGCCTTGTACTTTTTGCCTGGATTCAAGTGGTTTAGATGCATTATTTTACAGTTTTCAGAGTAAATGTATCTTGCCACACTTGTAATATGTTTAGGCTTTGCTATTTCTCCTTGTATTTTTTCAGATCTTCTTAGTCTAATGACTCGTATTCATAGTTATAAGCCACCTACAAAGGTATCTCATAATTTGAAATGACCAGCAACAGTTCTGCCATTTTACTTTAATGTATAATGTCTACTGACATACAGTTTCTTCTAGTCCTTCATTAATGCTAAGAACCAAAAACATGGCAGAAGAGCATGCTTATTTCAATAATCCAGCCAGTTGTCCTTTTGTAAAAAATGTTTAATTTGTTTTTATTGAGTTTTCTTCCACAAATGTATCCCCCGAGTCTTCGTCAGAACTAACAATGTCTATTATCGCCAACATATATAAACCTTAAAGTGATCACAAAACGAAATAATGCTAGCAATGTTTAATTAATAAACAAAAGTAGCATAAACTGAATGCCCATTCTGAAACATTAATCAGTATATACATTTTCCCATTATGAAATGTTAATCAGTATATAAATGAATGCTATTTATGAATATATCAGAAAGAATAGACTGTCTCTCCAAAGCCTACACTTCACTAGTAGTTACTGTGTTTATCTTGTACCAAATATACCACCAACACCTGTTTGCATTTCTTTAGCCAAGGTTCCATCTAGTATACTGCTTAATTACCTCACATATTCCATATAATGTATTCAGTTACATTTTCTGAAGCATAATGAATTATTGAAGTCTAGGTTAGCTGTACTCAGAGCTCTTAACTGGTCAGCTACTTAGGTTATCATAATTTAACTAACACTGTTTACCTGGGTAAATATGCATTGTGTCTATAATCTTTACTTTATACATCTAGAAATGTTAGTATTTGAATAAAGCAATGTGAGAATTAGGTAAAATTTGTGTGAGTCCATTTCTATTAACAGTAGCCTTATTGTCTAGAAGCAGTGAGGTAGTCAAAAAAAAAAAAAGAAAGAAATGTTAACATTTCTGTTTTTTATAACTACAATAATATGAGGTAGCACATTACTTACTACAACTGATATCTTCTACCACTGTACCACTATCTTCTACCACTGATGCCAACATTGTTGATTCAGTGGATACAGCCAATGAAACACTATGTAAGCCCTGATACTTTCTCATGGACAAAATTTTGCTACCACAAAGGTACCAGATATCCACACCTTAGAGATAGAACTGAAATTAAATGGGGTATAAATAAGCCAGCAAAAAGGATGCGTGGAGTGAGACATGTTTGGTAAATTGCTAACAATTCAATTAAAGGTTTGATATACAATAGTTTATCTTTATATGCTGTATCTCTAATTCCGTAATATGTAGTTATATAGAGGGAAGTAGAAATATATGAGGTTGGTGTTCCACTGGTTTGGTCAAAAGCATGTTTGGTCGACATCTGTTTAACTGACCATATTTGGTCAACTATACCAATAGTCGACAGCAGTGCAAGACTGACAATCCCTCCGTAGGGGAATATACCCTTTCCCTGAGGACTGTGCAATCTCACAGTTAGTATATATATATATATATATATATATATATATATATATATATATATATATATATATATATATATATATATATATATATCATTAGGGTGGGGGGTTCACAGGGGCTTGCACCCCTGCAAAATAACATGTTTTAAAGTTGCATAGTTGCATGCAACAATGTTCTTCCTTGGCACATGTGCACTAAAAGGTTGATGCTTCTGTTTTTGACAAATGGTTTACCTTCAGTATGTTGACATTCATGTTAGTCAACCAGCTGAAGTTAAATCAGGAGGTTAGCATAAAAATCCGAAATTTCTGTCTACTCCCTGTGTGGGGCAGCCATATCTCTCAGTCTGTTAGCCCATTAAATCTGGGTTAATCCTCAAATAATGGGAAGGCAAAGGCCTAAAAATAGGGATAGATTTTAAATATTGTATAATCTATACAATTATAAGCTTAGAAAGTTGGTAGAATAAAACACTTGGTTTTACCATGCATTTTCTGATGGATATAAAGTCTGAAACTCAAATGTATGTCATTATTTAGTGACTTCAAACTTCAGTGATTTTCAAGTAAACCACTAATTTTATGAGGAACAGATCAAATATATGAGGCAAAAATAAAGACATTCTGTGAAAAATTGGGCAGTTGAGTGGTATTGGGGCAGCAGTAGTTTTGAAGATGGTGCTCAGTTCCAAATTTCCTGGCTATACGCCTCATAATTATCATTATTTTTTATTTTGTCCATGGAATTGGTCACATACACTTTAATAGTTCCATGGACTAGTAGATGAACTGTGACCTTTTCTGATGCAGAACTGGCTTATGCAGTGTGACTTTAAATGCATTGATCATGTCATTGCTTCATGCTTAGTACTGAATAAGTTGATTAAGTCATTATTTGCCTTTACAGACACCCTGTGTGGCCTAATCACATGGTGCCCCTCAACAACTAATTACTCTGACCCTGGACTCCCCTGATAATTCAGTCCCTAAGGACATGCTAAGGAATATTATTTGCACAGCAGCGTGCATAATCACATTGCAGCTAAAATTATACCCCGTCTGAAGATCCTGATGGTACAATTTACAAGGAAAGCACCCCCCCCCCCCCCGGAGTCTGAATAAGAATCTCATGAATATGTACAGAAAGGTTAGAGGCTTTTGTACTTTACATGCAGCAGATGGTCACTTTGAATAGGGCTTTGCAATCAGTCAAGACAGAGATGACAGTAGAAGACATATACACTCCCAAACAGAATTTCCAAGTGCTTTTGTTCTGCTGCTTCAGTGGCCAGCCACAGCATTCTGACATGACAAATGTATAGCAGTTTTTGTTTTGTTTTGTTCTCTGACCTGAAGTTGCATCTTATGCTGTGGAATAATTAGTGTGGCTTACAAAAGGAAACCTATGATTCATGGTGTGACTCAACACTTCAGGACACTGAATGGTAGTGACAGAGGATGACATGTAGCATTAAAACTCTATAGACAAGGACAGTCACTAAAATAATCCTGTGTTATATAACAGAAAATGACAAGGTTCGATTTATTTGACAATACGTTTCACAAAATATCTTTTCATCAGCTTCAGTTACACTTTATTTGCAGTCCACATTAGTCACCACAGGACAAGTCTATGCTTTGTCTTTGTGAGGCACAGAGCTGAATCCATGCTCATGTGGTTGTGAATATGTATCAGTATTTACAGAGTTTTGGACAAAAACATCATAATCCTGGCTCATGTTTTTCTCAGTGCAGAGAAACATGGTTTGTCATTGTGATGAAATCATAGTACATAAAATGTGTAATCACTGCAGATATGTACTGTGCATGCGTCTGTGCTTATGACCTGGTCATGTGTTGTCTCACTTTTTGTGGGGAATTTACAGCCATTTGAGATAGCTGCATTTCTGGTGTGAAAACTAACTGTGACCGAGGTTACATACTGTTTTATTCCTTGGCATTTCTATCCACCTCTGGCATTATCCTTCTCACACAGAATGCCTTGGTTACAATTTAATCATTATAAATGTCTCGGTGGTACATACCTCCTGAGGCAGTCTTGTAAATTAAAATGATAATAGTTCCTTAAAGACTCAAAGGCATCAGTAAACTGCATTCATCACCCCTTAGAATATCTTCTTTGTCCAATCATATGTATCAGCTGCAGTGGCTTTTCTAAGAAATCCCAAATTTGAGCTGCTCGCTCAAGTTGAATATTGTTTTGTTTCAGTTTAATGGCATTTCTAGGGAAGTACAGTAGCAGACAAATAGTGCACATGCACTGATGTCTTCTCCATACTCCCCTTCTGCATTTTATACACTGCGCATCTGCAAGCAATCAGAAAATAAGCACACAGAAGGGGTGTGAGCCAAAACCTGGTCTTAGAGCAGCTTTAATTTTGCTTTTGTGATCTCTTGAGAGACATACTCTTGTTTCAAAAGGCCTGTAGCTGTGAAGATTGACATATCTGAGTGTGGTTTAAAACTAATTAGCCTGAAGAACAGTAAAATAATAATAGTAATAATAATACAAGGACAAAGCTATTGCCAATGTGGTATACTGCTGTTCTCTGAAACCAAACAGTTTGTGTAGAATTCACCCTCCCCTTTGTCCCCTTGGGGTTCCTTATGTATCCTCTTTTCTTTTTGGCTTCTGTATACCTCACTTATAGGAAGACCAAACAAGTGTCAATAATTGGATATGGACAGAACCAATCAGTATTACAATAGACATTTGTGTGCTGCATTACAAGTGACCAAGTCAAAAGAAGTTTGCACACTTTGTTCAAGTAACTAGGTTGTAACACTACTGTCTAGTCCATAGCATGCATATAGAGTCTGGCTTCAGGTAAGTTTTCAGGCCATGATGCACTACATTTTAGTTTGTGATCTTCTCCATGAATCTGTTAGTACATTGTACACCGTTTTTGCACATTTTGTTTTATTGTTTGGAAATGTAAAATATTGTGCATAAAATCAGCTTTAAATTTTTGCTGCACACTTACATTTCACCTATAGGGATAGACTTGAGAAACTGATATAGTGGTGTGTTTTCTCTCTAAAAGTCTTGAAATACTTGGATTCAAATCATTGTAGCCATTTCATACTATATTTATTTCTTAGTTTATATGATCACTGCATAGCTTCATGTGGGTGGAAGTAAATGGCAATGTGTATGTATAGTTTTGCCTGTGTTTGCATTACCACTCATAGTAAGAACTTATAAAAACAGCAATTTGCTTAACATTATTTTGTACCATTTCAGCATGTGTACTAAGTTAGGAGGGCTCACAAAACTAGAGACATGGAAGCTACGCATTTTTAACAAACTTTAATATTAAATGGTCCCTCATACAAGTGTGCAATAATAGGATATTTAATTGTCAGTCAAGAAATAGACATAATAAAAAATACGAGCACCATGTAAATGCTCTTAATTTTAATTTGAAAAAGATATATGTATTTGTTGGGGAACACACATCTAGTTCTATTGTTATGCTTTAAATTTAACTGGGTTTTTATCTGAGTTCTTAGGTGGACGACTATTACAGCTTAAATATAATGGCCATATTTTCAATGGATGCTCAGCTATGCTCCATTCTCTAATGGTGGTGCTTCTGGGTTGAGCATTTATTAAGATAATTTCATATGGAGGAAAAAACTGTGTATTTAAACAAGATGTTGCTATTGCAATTATCTACAGGCATACATTTTGAAGAGTATTCCTTATGTTACTTAACCTATGATTACTATGTGACTTAAGTCTTCTCGTGAAAATATGATACCTCATATCATTGTAGATGATATTATATCACACACACCTCTAGATTAAAGAAACTTAAAAACTAATGACTGTTTAGTTACTTCCTTACTGACAGCTTACTTGGTATATGGGATAAGTAGATGGATGTTGCAACCTGTTGAGAAAAAAGGTTACTTTGGCTCTTACAGTTAGAATAAATGGGTAATATTTAAAAGAAATGATAATCTTTTTTTTTTAATTTCTTTTTTTTAAACATCTTTATTGAATTATCACTTGTGTCATAGGTACATTTACATTTATATAAAAGTAATCAAACTGTATTAACAAGTTAAAATCAGCAAACATTCTTTTAAACACAGAGGTGGCTAACTTCACGACACCCATGCAAATCGAAAATAGTTGCATGACTGCTGAATCGCACACCAATGCACTGTATGAGCACATACACAAGTGCATGGAACGGGCCATATCAAAGAGAACCAAGATGCTCTCCTCCAAAAAAGGAAGCCAATCTGATGGTCCCTTACCACAAACAAATTCTACAAAAGAAGGAAATATATTGTTGCAGAAAATAGTGAAGCCCCAAGACTGGAAAAACTCCCTTGTTAGACTCAGCAAAAACTGAGATCTATCATCAAATCCTCTAAAGCTAGCTACAAAAACAAAATTGCTGCAGATTCTAAAGACAACCGCAAGGCTTTCTATAGTTATGTCCAGAATCTACATGGCAATCCTCAGATCTGCTCTGAGTTACAGCACAATGGCACTAAATATACAGAACCAACAGATATTGCCAACATATTAACCGACAGGTTCAGTGCGAACTTTACTCCCCTTTCACCCCGTAAAGGGCCTATCACAATACCTGAGGAATGCCGATTCCCTATTATCACAACTAAACAGGTAAAACTCACACTGTCCAAAGCCAAGAATACAGCTTCCATGGGACCTGATAATATCCCTGGCTTTGTTCTACATGAATTACAAAGTGAACTGACACCACACCTGAGTACCATGTTCAATCACAGCTTCATTTCAGGCGTTGTTCCTACCAAATGGTGCACTGCTACTGTCTTCCCACTCCACAAAGGGGAGCGACAACAGACCTTGGGAACTACCGCTCCATTAGCCTAAAGAGTCTGATATGTAGGGCTACAGAGTGCATCATCATGGACCTTATAAATAGGGACATAGGGAATCTGTAAGCTCTGGACCCAATGCAGTTTGGGATCGTGAACTTTTGATGATGCCTGCTCAACCTAATAGACTTCTACGAGTCTGTCACCAGAGCTGTGGATGAGGGCAAGGTAGTTCACACAGCCTATCTAGATCTTGCCAAGGCCTTCAAAACCATCCTTCTCTCAGGAATCATAGATAGACTCACTAAACTAGGCATAAACCCCTATGTCATAAGGTAGATTGCCAACTGACTCACTGACAGAACCCACACTGTGAAAATAGTGGACTCCAAATCTGACTACCGACCAGTTACAAGTGATGTCCCACAGGGATTGGTCCTAGGTCCTCTCCTGTTTGGCATCTACTTCTCTGAAGTTCAAGCCAACACAAAGGGACTCTGACTGACCAAGTTTGCAGATGATTGCAAACTGGGAGCCATTACTGATTCTTGAACTGATGTAGACATTCTACAAAAAGGCCTCTCTGAGACCAATAACTGGTGCCAGAACCATGGCTTTAAGTTCAATGCCAAAAAGTGCATTGTCATTCCCTTTGGGAAAAATTCGGTGCCCACGAACTACCATATAGGCTGTAGTCTACTAAACACCGAAGGTGTGATAAGAGACCTGGAGACACAGGTTTACAGCAACCTCTCCTTTGATAACCACATTGCCACCATAGTCAGAAAGTCCTTCTATGTGGCACATCTCATTACAAAAGGTTTCTCATCCATGAAGAAAGAGGTCATAATCCATCTCTACTCATCCCTCATTAGACCTATTATAGAATACAATGCCCCATTGGGTATGTACCTCACTAGGCACTTACAACAACTGGAAAGGCCACAAAAATACCTCAGTAAGAGGATCTTAGGCCTTAGACACATGTGCTATACAGACAGACTCAAAAAACTCCAGCTATACTCTGTCTCATGTTGCCTATTTAGAGGCGATCTCTGCTTGACATACAAAGCCATGTTTGACCCAGATCTGTTAGATATGCTACACCTAAAGAAATCCTAATCCCTCCGTGCCACACGCTCCAGGGACCTAAACCTCATTACCACAATAAACAGAACATGCTGGAGGGACAGGTTTCCAACTCAGAGACTTCCCATACCCTGAAGCAAATTTCTCATTCACGTCAAGCAGAGCACTTCACTGGCCCTCTTTAAGAGAAATCTTGACCAGTGGATGGGCAATAGGAAGTTCACCCTGGGGATCACTTCAGTGGCCTTGCTTGACAGGGGCACTGGGAACTAACTTCGGGCGGCATGATGCCAGGGAATCTTCTTGGGCTAGGCTTATATAGACTCCAGGGCTGTTAGGCTAGTACACATCTATGAACCTATGAACGTAATGCTTCACATATACTGCTACATATCATATAACTTAAGCAACATTACTTCATCAAATGCTTCAGGTTTCCCCATACAAAAATTCACATTTGTATCACACAAAAATTGTTCCTCTTATTCTGGACATTCATCATGGAGTTTTAGAGTACAGTTTGGGAAATAAGCTTTAGAAATTATATCTATAATGTCTGACAATTCCCAGTACCCCAGTATCTGTAGACCAGGTAAGCCTGTGCTATGATGTAATCAGAGCACTGCTTGGATGTCCATGAAGTAATCAGCATGCAACACACAGCACGCAACACACAACACAGTGGATGATGGAAGAGCATCCCCATCATATTTATTCTTAGATGCTTATTATCTGCAAATTGATCATTACCAGAGTTGAATCTGTGTTTTACACATGTACTCTTTTTTTTTTTTCAGGTAATACTTTCTTCAGCTTGGAGTCACTGGAAGTTTGCCCTGACTTAGTGGCTTCTGTACATTGCCTCATAATCAGTAAAACATCACATTCTTCCAAAGCTACTGTGTCCAGTTTTTAGAACCATTTTCTGAGAATGGTGTTTGGCAACAGTGCAACTGATACCACTAGCAGGGAAAATGGTTATCTTTAAAGCACTCAGCAATGTAAGATGGCAGCATGCTTCTGCCTCCTCCCCCCATTTGGAGCTAAAACAAAAACTAATGGCAATAACTAGTTGTGTCATCTCATGTTTTTAAGACTTGTGATATGTGTGGTTGGGCTGTAAAGGTCACAGGGGTCATGACCTGAGTTTCAAAGATCATCACAGTGGAATGCCAGTGAGCACCCTTTGCTTAAATGTGAAAGGTCACCATTCCTGCTCGCAAGTAAGACTATGGAAGTTTTTTTTTCTTAAACTACCCTATTTACCTGCCACTAATCATTTTAGATGTAACTTAGATTAGTTTAGATAACTTGCCATATCTCTCAACTAGCTCTGATTTGGAAGAACATCCCTGATTTTGACTCCTATTTTTACCTTGTTCATCACAAGGATTTTCTGATACGTTACTGAGAATTAAAGTCAGTTAATAACATTAGATATTAGAGTTTCATACTTCTTATTCCTCAGAAGATGCATGTTGGTGTAACATCTGCTGCTCTATTAAGTTTCTGATTGTATTAGAGAAGTATTTAAAAATTAACTGATTTTGGACCTTTGGCCCTAGTTGGTGACCAAAGAAGTCGAGAGCTATGTAATTTAGTGTGGTAATAGGCACAGGTTTCCTATCTACATTCACAGGATACATGGGTACTAGGTAGAGTCAAGTTCTCTTCCCCTAGACTAATGCACTATTTATTTGGTTTGGTTTGGTGTATAAAACAGACACGTGCTATAAAATAGATGCTGGGAATACATGATCCTTTTCTCTAGAATGAACAGTCTCACAATCACTTTGTCTGATATTATAGGTTCATAGGTAGGTACTAGGCTATCGGCCCAAGGGCTTAAGTAAACCTAGCCAACAAGGTTCCCTGGCTTAGCCACCCAAGAAAGTTATTTTCCTGTGCCCCTGTTGAGCAGAGCCACAGAAGTGATCCCCAGGGTGTATTTCCTATTTCCCATCCACTCATCAAGATTTTTCTTGAAGAGTGCTAATGAGAAACTTTGCTTGACATAGATGAGTAGCTTGTTCCAGAGTATGGGAAGTCTCTGGGACAGGAATCTATCCCTCCAGCATGTCCTGTTTATTGTGGTGACAAGGTTTAGGTCCCTAGAGCATGTAGCTTGGAGGGATTGGGATTTCTTTAGGTGTAGCATGTCCAACAGCTCTGGGTTTGACAAAGCTTTATATGTTAGGCAGAGATCACCTCAGAGTAGGCAATATGCTACTGAGTAAAGCTGGAGTTTTTTGAGACAGTCAGTGCAGGACATCTGTTTGAGGCCAGTAATCTGCTTTGTGAAGTATTTCTGTGGCCTTTCCAGCTGCTGCACATGTCTTGTGAGGTACATTCCAAAGGGGGCATTGTACTCTATAATGGGTTTAATGAGTGTCGAGTAGAGGGGAAAAAATGACCCCTTTTTTCCTGGATGAGAACCATTTTGTGATGAGGTGTGCCATGTAGAAGGATTTCCTGACTACTGTGGGGATGTGATTATCAAAGGAGAGACTACTGGGAGGGTGGCCTAATGGTTAAGGTGTTTGCCCTACAAACACAGGGTACAGGGTTTGAATCTCACAGGGGATAATTGGTTAGGCTTAAAATGGCTCGTGAGGGCAGTTAGCCTAGTACTAATCTATTAACCTATGAACCACCTGGGTCCCAAGGTCTCTTATCACACATTCAGTGTTAAGTAGACTGCCGCCTATGTGGTAATTCATGGGTACAGAGTTTTTACCAAAGGGGATGACAATGCACTTTTTGGCATTGCGCTTGAGGCCATGCCTTTGACACCAGACATCTGTCTCAGTCTGTAGGATGTCCACATCATTTGGGGACTCAACTATGGCTCCAAGTTTACAGTCATCTGCGAACTTCATTAGCCAAAGGCCTTTTGTGCTAGTCTGTACTTCAGAGAAGTAGATACCAAACAGGAGAGGTCCCAGGACTGAACCATGTGGTACTCCACTTGTCACTGGTTTGAAGTCAGATTTGGAGTCTGCAACTTTTACAATGTGGGTTCTGTCAGTGAGCCAATTGGCAACTCATCTTGTGACATAGGGACTTAGACCTAGTTTAGTGAGTTTAGCCATAATTCCAGAATAGGGGATGGTGTCGAAAGCCTTGGCAAGGTCAAGATAGGCTGTGTGAACCACCTTACCCTCTTCTACAGCTTTGGTGACTGCCTCAAAGAAGTCGATCAGGTTCAGGAGGCATGATCTGCCTTTCACAAACCCGAACTGCGTGGGGTCCAGAGTTTGGAGATTACCAATGTCTTTGTTTATGAGTTCCATGATGATACGTTCCATGGCCTTGCAGACCAGGTTTGTTAGGCTAATAGGGCGATAGTTCCCAGGATCAGTGGTGGCTCCCCCTTTGTGGAGTGGTATAACTGTTGCTGTGCACCATTCAGTGGGCACAAAGCCTGATGTGAGGCTATGATTGAACATGATGCTTAGATGGGGAGCCAGTTTGTTCTGAATTTCATGTAAAACGCAGCCTGGGATGTTGTCTGGTCCCATGGATGCTGTGTTTTTGGCTTTAGAGAGTGCAGCTTTTACCTGCATAGTTGTGATTACAGGGACTCTGCATTCTTCCTGTATAGATATGGGCCCTTTAGGGGGTGACAGGGGGGTAAAATTAGCATTGAACCTATCTGCCAGGATGTTGGCAATATCAGTTGGTTCTGTAATTTTCATGCCGTTGTGCTGTAACTCAGAGCAGATCTGGGTGTTGCCATTGAGATTCTTGACATAGCTATAGAATGCTTTGTGGTTGTCCTTAGAATCAGTGGCAATTTTGTTTTCACAGCTACCTTTGGAGGATCTTATAAGGGATCTCAGCTTCTTACTGAGGATGACCAGGGAGATCCTCCACTCATGGGATTTTACTCTTTTTTGCAACAGTTTCTTCCTTCTCTTGTAGAGTTTGTTTATGGCAGGGGACCACTAGATTGGCTTCCTTTTTTTGGAGGATAGCACCTTGGTTCTGTTTGGGATAGCACAATCCATGCACTCGAGTAAGTGCTTATAGAGTGAATTTGTGTAAGACTCAGCAGTTGTAACTGTATTGTCCATCTGCATGGGTGTTATGAAGTTCGCCACTTCTGTCTTAAGAAGCATGAAGTTGGCTTTGGAGAAATTTTTTACCATGGTTTCCTTAATGGGGGAGGGGGGCAGGATGTGGATATCTAGGGTGATTAGCTTATGGTCGGATCAGACCAAAGAGAAGTTCACTTCAGGTGTGGAACACCGGTCACTCATGTTGGTAATGACTAGGTCTAGGATATTGTTGCCCCTGGTGGGGGTGTGGAGAAGTTGATCCAGGGCATTGGAATTTAGGAATTCCAGTAAACGTTGAGCGAAGGAGTTGGTACATGAGTAGTTTTCCCAGTTAATGGTGAAGTGGTGGAACTCACCCATTATTAGGGTTTTGGTTGAACCCTAATATTTTTCAGTATATCAAGAAAAGAGGAGTGGGAATCCTGGGGCATGGTGGGGGATCTGTAGCAAGCTACAATTTGGATTGCAGTTTTGCCCAGAGTTAGTTGCACTTGGATAACCTCGGATGCGTTATGCTGAGCATCTGGCCTGGAGGTGTGGATATCCTTAATGAATATGGACACACCTCCACCTTTGGTGTTCCAGTCAAGGTTAGATGGCCAAAAAGTGTAGTATGAGTTATAGCCTGGTAATGTAGGGGTGCTCTCTGGTGCCTTGAACCAGGACTCAGTCACTGCACAGATATCGATGTTCTCCATTTTAAGGAGTGCCTCGAGGGAGTGCATTTTGAGATTTAGACTTCTAGCATTGAGTAGCATTATCCTCAGTTTTTGCTTGCCTGTTCATGTTACAGTAGTGAATTTGTCATTTGAACCTTGCCTAAAAAGGCACTATAGGGGCGGCAAGAGCCTTAGTCAGTATCTGGAATCCCAGGGGTGACAGGTGCAGGCCATCTCTGGTAAAGCATCATGGTCTGTTGACCATGTCATCCCAGGCAGACAGATACTGGATTCCCTTAGAATTACACCAGAAGCTTAGCCAGTTATTGAAGTCAGTCATTTTGTCCTTGTACTGTGGTATCATTTTGGATGATGGCAGGATGCTACTTAGAGATAGGGTCATACCTGCCAGGGCTACAAGATCGGAGAGCTCTTCCATGTCTCTTTTCATATAGTCCAGGGAGGTACATCTCAGGTCATTCACACCAACATGGACAATGACAGAGTCATATTTGTACTTGTGAAGTGACCTGAGTGTGTGGGTTATGTGGTGGATCCTGGCACCCGACAGGCAGCTGACAGTAACCTTCTCCTTGTTTAGCCTGGTGAGTGGGACATCAGTGTGCCTGACTATAGAGTCACCTATAACTAGTGTATTGGGTACATTGTTTTGTCTTATGGGCTGTGGTTGAGTGGCACACTGAGTCTGTGAACTATGTGTCATTTGGGTTTTGTTGGGGGGGGTGGAGGTTGCTTGCGTTTCTGCTTTAGAGGTCTTTATTGTTTGAGCAGATTATTATTGAGAGCCTCTGCGAATGTTTTTGTGTTTCTATGTGTGGATTTTGGTGGTGTAGGTTTAGTGGGACTATGTGATAAGTGTGGTGTGGTGCAAGTGTTTACCTTCTCCTCTTGACTGTCAAGTTCAGTCTTGGTTGGAGAGAGCTTTACCTCCTGTTTGGCTAGATAAGTGCATCTCTCACAAGTTGTAGTGTTGGGTGGTAGGAGGAGAGGGTTGTCTGTACATGAGGCAATTGCTAAATTGCCCCAAGATGCCCAGATTCATCAGATAGACAGGACAGAACACTGGGAGCTGACCCTTGGACATGCCTGAATAAAAAAACTATTTTCATCTAGACTAGTGAGGAAAGTGAGTACAAGAGCTGTTTTTTCTCTAAGCAAGTGAGGAAAGTAAGTACAAAAACTGTTTTCCTCTACGTAATGAGGAAGGTTGAGTGCTGTAGTAATTTGTAGCTTATTTAGTGCTTACAACAAGTTCTGAACAAGTGCTGAGCACAAATAAGCAAATTCAAGTGCTAAAACTAAGAATCTGTATCTGGACTAGACTAGTTACAGTAAAGAAACAAGTGCAAATGCAGGCTTTTAAATCCGAAAGTTGAGAGAAATGGAAAAATTGCCCAAATGGCCAATAACTACAATTTCTGGGCCAGAAACCACTCCTTATGTGATAGATAGGTTACCTGGTGCTTACCACTCCCACTGATAAGCTAGCAGGCTTCCCTCTAACACAGAAAGGCTTTGGGGGGGGGGGGGCTCAGAAGCTTACATACAGTACTGGACACAGCAAATCTGTATCTGGACTAGACTAGTTACAGGAAAGGAGGGAAACAAGTGCAAATGCAGGCTTTTAAATCAGAAAGTTGAGAGAGATGGAAAAACTGCCCAAACAGCCAGTAACGACAATTTCTGGGCCAGAGCCACTCCTTATGTGGTAGATAGGTTACCTAGTGCTTACCACTCCCACTGATAAGCTAGAAGGCTTCCCTCCAACACAGAAAGGCTTGGGGGGCTCAAGAGCTTACAAACAGTCCTGGATACAGCAAATCTGTATCTGGACTAGACTAGTTACAGGAAGGGGGGAGGACAAGTGCAAATGCTGGCTTTTAAATCAGAAAGTTGAGAGAGATGGAAAAACTGCCCAAATGGCCAATAACGACAATTTCTCTGTAATGATCAATTTGGTACAAATATGCTGTCAATAATGTTACTGAAGTCAGACCAAAAATACGGGTTATCTCTGTACAAGATCTAAGCAAGCCTAGAATCCAGTACACCAGCATCCAAGTTACCTATGGCCGGAATTATAGATGAAACGATGAAATGGATCCAGAGACAGATATAAGGGATCCACAGACCAGTTTACTTACCTGGTTAGTAAATGATAAAATAATTTCTTCTGAAGTTTTGACTTAATCTATTATTTGGGTTTGGGAAGGAGGTTACACATTGTGTCACCCTCATGTATTTATTTATTGCTATTTCAGACAACTATAAATGACACTTATTGCCACAAATGACAAATGTTTAAAATATGCTGGTTGTATTGCCACACAGTTCCATATCAGCTGGTACCTAGGGTTTTTCCTTTATGCTTTAGGGAATTCTAATATCCACAGGATTAAAGCAAAAAGCTTTTGTAGGACCTTAGTCAACTTGTAGGAAATGAAGGGCAGTGAAAAAAATTGTCATTCCCGCCAGAGAGCATTCGTAAGCGCCAAAGATCATCTCTATTTTTCAGTGACTGACTATAGTTGGATGTCTTTCCTTGCCTTACTCATTTAGCCCTTACGGTACACTTGTCAAAGCACAAACACAAGAAAAGTACAGTTTTGTACCTACCATAAATGTAGATGTTCGAGGATCTCCATTGCTGCAGTCCTTACATATGGGTACTCCGCTGTCCACAATCGGCCCGAATACCAAAGGGCTAGAACCGGCGTCGGTCATTGGCGCCCGAGACTGACGTCAGTACGTGCCAGTACAAATGCGCATGACCGACGCCATAACCTCAGTCTTTCTTGCCTCAGACGTCAGAATGCAAAAAACACCACCCAAACCCCAACCTAAAAAGAAAAGGGGGGAAGGAGGGAGGGAAAATTGGACTGCAGCAATGGAGATCCTCAAACATCTACATTTATGGTAGGTACAAAACTGTACTATGTTCTTCGTCTCCCATTGCTGCAGTCCTTACATATGGGTAGAATCCCAGAGCAACGGAAAAAAGGGAGGCTGGCTAACTAAATAGCAGTAGGAGCTGCTAACATGCCCTGTAAGATTGCAGTGGCAAACCCAGCCCTAGACCTAGAATAAAGAGGTAAATGATAATGCTTTGTAAAGGTATGTACAGAACTCCAAGTTACTGCCTCTAGAATGTCTTTAGTAGCTACCCCTCTCAAAAAAGCAGTAGAGGTGGCCGTAGCCCTAGTAGAATGAGGCCTGATCCCAACTGGAACCTCCTTTCCATGATGAGAGTAACAAAAAGCAATACAATGGCCAATCCACTTGGAAATAGTTTGTTTCGAGTCAGCTTTCCCTTGTGAAGTCAAAGCAAACGAAACAAATAATTGTTGAGATCTTCTGAACTCTTTGGTTCTGAACAAATAATACCTTAACTGCCTATGTACATCCAAAGAATGCAAAACTTTTTCCCCTTCATTTTGGGGGTCAGCATAAAAAGTAGGCAAATGTATAGATTGGTTCAATGCCACATTAGAAATCACTTTAGGCAGAAAAGTAGGATTAGTATGTAAGGAAACTCTGTCCTTGTGAAAAATCAGAAAAGGTTCCACTGCCATGAGGGCCTGTAATTCAGATACCCTTCTAGCAGAAGTAACAGCCAATAAAAAAGCAGTCTTCCAAGACAACAACTTCAATTCAGCTGTAGCTGCAGGTTCAAAAGGAGGCAGAGTCAGCTTTTCCAAAACAAAATTAAGATCCCAGGTAGGAGTAGGAGCCCTCCGTGGGGGTCTTATATTCTTTGCCCCTCTAAGAAACTGTTTAACCAATGGATGCGAAAATAAAGGAGGGTCACAATCATAGTGAGCAGAAATAGCTGCAGCATGCACTTTTATAGAAGAGAAGGACAAACCCTTGTCCAATAAAACAGTCAAATATTGCAATGTACAACTTAAATTAGGCAATTTGACATCAAAGCCTTTATCTGAACTCCAAAGAAAAAATCTCTTCCATTTATCAGCATAAACTTTTCAAGTACTAGGACGCCTGGCTTCTAAAATAACATCCAAAACTTGTTGAGGGAGCTGAAGGCCCTCCTTCTCTAAAACAGAATGCGCCAGGCTGTCAGGTGTAGGGATTGCACCCTGACATTGAGAAATTGATTGTTTTCCTGAGACAATAAGTGAGGAATCTGTGGTAATGGCCAAGGTGTTCCATGAATTAAGCTCCTCAACAGAGGGTACCAATGCTGACGAGGCCAATCCGGTGCTATAAGGATCATGCAAGGTTTGTCCCTCCTGACTTTCAACAGCACCTTTGGAAGAAGAGGCAAAGGAGGAAAAGCATACAAGTGAAGGTTGCTCCAACTGAAGGATAGTGCATCTATTTTCCAGGCTTTTGGATGAAACAGCCTTGTGCAACACAGTGGCAGTTGGAAATTCAGAGGAGAAGCGAACAGATCTATGTCTGGAGTTCCCCAAGCCCTGGTCAACTGAAGAAATACCTGAGGGTCCAATTTCCATTCGTGAGGATCCACAATCTGTCTGCTCAGAACATCTGCTAACGAATTTTGTGCTCCTGGCAGAAACTGTGCTCGAAGAGTGATGTGCAGATTCAAAGCAGTTTCCCATAACAGTATTGCTTGTCTGCAAAGAGGGTAAGAATGAGTTCCCCCCTGCTTGTTGATGTACCACATGACAGTTGTGTTGTCTGTTCGAATCAACACCAGTCCTGGTTGAAGTAGGCTCTTGAATCCTTCCAAAGCAAATTGAACTGCCAGCATCTCTTTCATGTTGATATGCAAGTGAAGTAGCTCTGGGGGCCAAAGGTCTTGAATCCATTTTCCTCTGAAATGAGCTCCCCAGGCTGACTCCGAGGCATCTGTCGTTAATATCTGACTTGCCTCTGGTTGGGTCACAGAGAGCCCCTTGTTTAGGTGACATTCCTGAGCCCACCACAGAAATTCTTTCTGAATGCAAGGTAGAATCGAATGACAGTGTCCAAATCGTGGCTGTGTTGAGTCCAAACGCTTTTGAGATACCATTGTAGCTTCCTCATATGCAGTTTGGCATTGGGAAGTACTAGAATGCAAGATGCCATGAACCCCAAGGCTTGAAGGACTATCCTTGCAGTCAGCCTGGACATTACTGATAGCTGTTGGAAGTATAGGTGAAGATTTCTTTGTTTGTCCGGGGTAAGAAATGCCATCTGAGCAGCTGTATTCAGTCTTACACCCAGAAAACACATCTCTTGTGAGGGTACTAGACTGGACTTTATTTCATTCACAGAATACCCTAGGCAACTTAAAACTGTCATTACATACTGCAGATGTTGAAGAAGTTCGTGCTTGCCTTGAGCCAGAATCAAACAGTCGTCCAGATAAGGATAAATTTGAATTCCTGTTAGTCTGAGAAAAGCTATTACTGGAGCCAGGACTTTTGTGAATACCCTGGGCAGTAGACAAGCCAAAGGGCAATGCAGAGAACTGATAATGCAAATTCCCATTCCGAAATCTCAGGAATTTTCTGCAACTGGGCCTGATAGGAATGTGAAGATAGGCCTCTTTGAGATCCAGAGTCACCATCCAGTGATCTTTGCCCAGCATAGGTAACAGCTGTTGCAGTGTTAACATTTTGAATTTTGGAATTTCCAGAAAGGTGTTTAGAATGGACAAATCCAGAATTGGCCTCCAAGTATTTCCTTTCTTTGGCACTAAGAAAAGACGGGAATAAAATCCTGTGCCTCTTTCTGCAGAAGGTACTTCCTGTATTGCTCCCAACTGAAGCAGAGAAGAAATTTGTGCCTGTGCTTCCAGTCTTTGCTGATGAGGCACATCCGGCATACCTTTGAAAGGAGGGAATGTGTGAAAATAAAATTTGTAGCCTCGATTTATTATGTCCAATACCCATTTGTCTTGGGTAACCAAATGCCAATTCCTTTTGAAAAGTCCCAGTTTTCCTCCTAGAGGAGCTGCCAGCAAGGCAGAGTCCGGCAGCTGAAGACAATGGTCATTGGGTTTGTTTCCGAAAGGACTGACCCCTGCCCTCCCCAGCAGAAGGGGTAGAAGAACTCAAAGACCTAGAAGTAACAGGGCCCTGAGAGGAAGCCCTACCTCTACCTCGCCTCGACCTGACCCTAGGTTGATAATCCGAAGAGGGGAAAGACCATCCCTTAGCAGGCCAATTCCTACTGAACTTAGGGGGCTGAACCTGTAAAAAGTCCTTAACTGTCTGCATAGACTTAGCTTTTTCCTCCATTTTTTTCAAAACTGATTCTGCTGGAGGGCCAAAAAGAACATCAGATTGCAGAGGAGCATCCATAATTCGAGCCTTAACATGCTCCGACAAGGTCTGATCTTTAAGCCAGGCATGCCTGCGAACAACTGAACTAGTAGCAGCCACCCTGGAAGAAGCCTGTAAAGCATCAAAACCACACTGCAAAGAATGCTTACCAACTTGGTCTGAAGCATGCACTAAATCCTGAAGCTCCTTACATTCAATACCTTCAGCTAAAGCATCTACTTTACATTTCAATTGGCCCAGCAAATAATTTTGATACCTGAGCATATGAAACTGACAATTTAAAGCTCTCATAGCCAAAGTAGAAGAGGTATACAGTTTTTACCCCACCTATCCAGGGCCCTAGCATCCTTGTCCAGAGGAACTGGATTCCTAACCACAGAAGCCCTAACACCTTTGGGGCCTTGAGTAATAGTTTCTGGATCAGCCCTAGGACTCTTATATAAGTACTTGTGAGCTTCCGGAACCCTGTAGTATCTATCTGGTTTAACTGGGGCAGGAGGCAGAGAATCTGGGTTAAGGGCAGCCTCAGAAAATACATCCTGAACAACATCCAGTACAGGGGGAATAGCCAAGGGCCTATGCTGAGGCAAAAACAAGAATTCTCTTAGCCTTTTTCGAGAATCAGAATAATCCTGGCCCTCCCATTTGAAATGTTCCCTCATGGAATGCAAAGTCTCAGAGAAAGAAAAATCTTCTGGAGGGGACAGAGGGAGTAGTGTCCTCAGCCTCCGAATCAGAATAGGGAGGAAATCCTGAAGTTCTTCTACAGAGGAATCTGACTCATTGGAAGACTGAACCAAACCCTCCAACTCTGTCTCTACCCTGGGCCTCTTTGCAGGGGGGGGGCATAGAACCCCTAATTAAAGTAATCAAATCTTCAGCCATCTTTAACATGTGCTTCCTAGGAGCTGGACCCTGGGGACTAGCACCAGCAGGGGCAGACTTAGACTTAGAATGGGCTTTGCTTTGAGAAGGAGGAGGCCTAACTACCCTATGAGGGGAGGGAACCACTGACATCAGAGAAGCACCCTCAGCCTGGCCTAACACAGGAGAAGCCACTTCCTGTAGTAACAAAGGCTCCCCTTGAGACTCAGGTAAACTTTCAGAAGGAGCCGCTGAAGTAGTCAGTGGTTCTCCAGAACCGGTGTCCGGAGTGGACGACTCATCCTGTTTGGACCGCAAAGACTTCTCTTTGCGTTTTTTAGAAGAACCAGGCATCGGCGAATCTGACGGCATGTTGTAGTTACAACGTTTACCAAACACCAGCCTAGCACAGTCCAACTGACGTTTAATAGTATGCTTGTTAAAAGTAGCACAAAAGCGACACCCAACAACGTCGTGCTCAGGCCCCAAACAAGGAATACAGAGTGAATAGTAATCCCTATGAGGAATCTGTTTCCCACAAGAAATACAGTTATTAACTTTTTCTGACATCCGTCAATACTGAGGCAAGAAAAAGACAAAAGTGTCCCCAACGGGGTACTTAGCCCAACTTGGTCTCCGGTCTGAAACTCGAAAACCGACAATTCCAGAATGCCGAACGGCACTTGCAAATGCTGCTTCTGCTTAGGACCACGCGGCAAGAAAGACTGAGGTTATGGCGTCGGTCATGTGCATTTGTACTGGCACGTACTGACGTCAGTCTTGGGCGCTGATGACCGACGCCGGTTCTAGCCCTTTGGTATTTGGGCCGATTGTGGACAGCGGAGTACCCATATGTAAGGACTGCAGCAATGGGAGACGAAGAACATCTGCATGCTTCCAAATGGCCTCTGTGGGCTAAAGTGACTTGTCACACCTTTTTTGTGCCGTGGCATTGTTTTGCATGTGTTTAGAACTATTACTTACTATAGTTTTAATTATGTGTGTTTTCTTTGGTGGAATTGTTTATCTCCTAGCTGAACTTTTTAAGACAGAACTTCTGTTAGCATTCTGAAACTTATTTTTTCTGTGAAACTCTGCCCTCCACTCCCTTCTGTATGGATCATAACACTGCTTATTCCTAGCTTTATATTCATAGCTATTTTTCAAACAGATATACTGTTCACTAATGTCCTCCCCAACACACCAAATCAAAACACTTTTGCCGCCACTCAAATCAGTAACAAAAACAACAGTGTAATACTGTGAATCAGCAGTGATAACAGCTAGTGTGACCATAAAGTGAAAGTAATACAGCTACCAGTTTAACATATATATTTCATTTAATAATCAGCAGCTAATGAAATTCATTATATCCTAGCAGAACCCATTCTATTTGTGATTTCTCAAACACCATTCACTGCGGTGTAGAAGAGGACATACGGCCTTATCAACATTGCTGTCATCTGAAGTTCCTGCTGAACTCAGATAAGGATCATCTCTGTAAGGGTTTAGAACTTCAGCATAAGAAGTTAAACCAACAACCTGGACATCTCTGCTATCACTAGAAAAAACACCCCAGTCCTCAAAATCACTTTATGCACTGAACTGACAGCTTTAGGGAGTCCTTTACTTGAAATCAAAGATCAGAGGGTATTACACAGAATATTACATGCAGGTGGAGCCTCACACAATGAAAAAATAACAGAAAAAAAGGGAAAATTAATCACAAACCACGAAACAATTATGGTAAATCCACAGAAGGTGGAATTACAACAATAAAGCACCCGTGAAGGTAAGAAAGATGACTCAGAGAAATATACCTACACCATTTGTATAACTTATTGTTGATAATATTTTTGATATTTAATATATATAGCATTTCTTATTTTTCTGATATGATTCAATAGAATAGAATCAGTAAGTATAAAACAAAGTATATGCTTATTGACAGCAGGAGGCAATCTTTTGTAACTTTTGTCAAAAGGACATGGCATGGGTTTCTGCTGTCTGACAGCACTGCTTTGTATAATAATTGCTAAAACAGGTTATCCAGCATACATTTCACACCTCCATTGGTTCACTTCTCTTGTACATATGTAATATTTGCAGTTCCTCTGTCTATTCTCTGGCTTCATTCCAAAAGCAGACTTTAAAACTTTACCACACAAAAGTTCCACAAGCTGTATACCATCCAACATCTCACTGCATCCCATCATTTTATGCCATCATCCAATAACTGTATCTCACGCTGTATGACAATATATTCCCTTACTGTATATAGTCATCTGTATCACTACAACTCATCATCCATCCCATTGTATCCAATCACCTGATACCATCATCTGTCTCACTACATCCCATTCCCGCATACAGTCATATATATTACTACAGCTCA
Organism: Protopterus annectens; assembly: GCF_019279795.1. Classification (NCBI taxonomy): domain Eukaryota; kingdom Metazoa; phylum Chordata; order Ceratodontiformes; family Protopteridae; genus Protopterus; species Protopterus annectens. Next base: position 57,917,546 of record NC_056731.1, read on the forward strand.
CTGCTGTATGCCATCATGCATATCACACTGCATTTCATCCCTGTTCACAATCATCTATATCATTACAGCTCACTATTGTATGCCATCATCCATCTCACTGCATCCTATCACTGTGTAGAATTGTCTATATCATTACAGCTCACTATTGTATGCCATCATCCATCTCACTACATCCTATCACTGTGTAGAATTGTCTATATCATTACAGCTCACTATTGTATGCCATCATCCATCTCACTACATCCTATCACTGTGTAGAATTGTCTATATCATTACAGTTCACTATTGTATGCCATCATCCATCTCACTACATCCTATCACTGTGTAGAATTGTCTATATCATTACAGCTCACTATTGTATGCCATCATCCATCTCACTACATCCTATCACTGTGTAGAATTGTCTATATCATTACAGCTCACTATTGTATGCCATCATCCATCTCACTACATCCTATCACTGTGTAGAATTGTCTATATCATTACAGCTCACTATTGTATGCCATCATCCATCTCACTACATCCTATCACTGTGTAGAATTGTCTATATCATTACAGCTCACTATTGTATGCCATCATCCATCTCACTACATCCTATCACTGTGTAGAATTGTCTATATCATTACAGCTCACTATTGTATGCCATCATCCATCTCACTTCATCCTATCACTGTGTAGAATTGTCTATATCATTACAGCTCACTATTGTATGCCATCATCCATCTTACATCATCCTATCACTGTGTAGAATTGTCTATATCATTACAGCTCACCATTGTATGCCATCATCCATCTCACTGCATCCTATCACTGTGTAGAATTGTCTATATCATTACAGCTCACTATTGTATGCCATCATCCATCTCACTACATCCTATCACTGTGTAGAATTGTCTATATCATTACAGCTCACCATTGTATGCCATCATCCATCTCACTGCATCCTATCACTGTGTAGAATTGTCTATATCATTACAGCTCACTATTGTATGCCATCATCCATCTCACTGCATCCTATCAATGTGTAGAATTGTCTATATCATTACAGCTCACTATTGTATGCCATCATCCATCTCACTGCATCTTATCACTGTGTAGAATTGTCTATATCATTACAGCTCACTATTGTATGCCATCATCCATCTCACTGCATCCTATCAATGTGTAGAATTGTCTATATCATTACAGCTCACTATTGTATGCCATCATCCATCTCACTGCATCTTATCACTGTGTAGAATTGTCTATATCATTACAGTTCACTATTGTATGCCATCATCCATCTCACTACATCCTATCACTGTGTAGAATTGTCTATATCATTACAGCTCACTATTGTATGCCATCATCCATCTCACTACATCCTATCACTGTGTAGAATTGTCTATATCATTACAGCTCACCATTGTATGCCATCATCCATCTCACTACATCCTATCACTGTGTAGAATTGTCTATATCATTACAGCTCACTATTGTATGCCATCATCCATCTTACTTCATCCTATCACTGTGTAGAATTGTCTATATCATTACAGCTCACTATTGTATGCCATCATCCATCTCACTACATCCTATCACTGTGTAGAATTGTCTATATCATTACAGCTCACTATTGTATGCCATCATCCATCTCACTACATCCTATCACTGTGTAGAATTGTCTATATCATTACAGCTCACTATTGTATGCCATCATCCATCTCACTACATCCTATCACTGTGTAGAATTGTCTATATCATTACAGCTCACTATTGTATGCCATCATCCATCTTACTTCATCCTATCACTGTGTAGAATTGTCTATATCATTACAGCTCACTATTGTATGCCATCATCCATCTCACTGCATCCTATCAATGTGTAGAATTGTCTATATCATTACAGCTCACTATTGTATGCCATCATCCATCTCACTGCATCTTATCACTGTGTAGAATTGTCTATATCATTACAGTTCACTATTGTATGCCATCATCCATCTCACTACATCCTATCACTGTGTAGAATTGTCTATATCATTACAGCTCACTATTGTATGCCATCATCCATCTCACTGCATCCTATCACTGTGTAGAATTGTCTATATCATTACAGCTCACTATTGTATGCCATCATCCATCTCACTACATCCTATCACTGTGTAGAATTGTCTATATCATTACAGCTCACTATTGTATGCCATCATCCATCTTACTTCATCCTATCACTGTGTAGAATTGTCTATATCATTACAGCTCACTATTGTATGCCATCATCCATCTCACTACATCCTATCACTGTGTAGAATTGTCTATATCATTACAGCTCACTATTGTATGCCATCATCCATCTCACTGCATCCTATCAATGTGTGCCATTATTTACTTTACTGCATCCCACAGTGGTGCAACAGGTACTGTTGTCACCTCACAGCAAGAGGTTCTGAGGTTCGTTTTTTGGCGAGTACCTTCTCTGCAGAGTTTACATGTCCTCCCTGTGTTTGCATGGGTGTACTCAGGGTGCACCAGTTTCTTTCTACTTTCCAAAGACATGCAGTAGGTGGATTGTGCACTATAAACTGCTTGTAGGAGTGAGTGTATATGTGTGTGTGTATGTATTGTATGAAAGTACACCTGTGACAGGGCTAACCACTTGGTCGTATAAACATTGGATCTACATGATTGTCACTATTGAAGGGACACCCCAATCCTGAATGCTAAAAAATGGGAATAAGGGATTGTGGATGGATGGTGGATTGATCCCATACTGCACATCATCACTGGCCTTGCAACACCAATCACTGTATGCCATCATCTATCTCACTGCACCCCTTCACTGTACACCATCATCTATCTTGCTGCATCCCATCACTGTATGTCATCATCTATCTCACTGCACCCCTTCACTGTACATCATCATATATCTTGCTGCATACCATCACTGTATGTCATCATCTATCTCACTGCACCCCTTCACTGTACACCATCTATCTTGCTGCATCCCATCACTGTATGTCATCATCCATCTCACTGCACCCCTTCACTGTACACCATCATCTATCTTGCTGCATTCCATCACTGTATGTCATCATTCCCCTGTCTGCATTTTATCAGTGTATGCCATCATAGGTTCATAGTTATGCACTAGGCTAACAACCACCAGGGCCTTAAACCTAGCCATTCACTCCAACCCGATCGTGTCCCTATGTATCAAGAGTATTTATGGGAGGTATATTAGGAAGTTTCTAAAGGGTATGCTGGAGGGACATTAGTTTGGGGCATTACTGTCTGTCTATCAGAGACATGGGGGCCAGACCTGGCATGAATTTCCAATTTCCCATCCATTGCTCAAGGTTACACTTAAATAGAGTTTGAGATGGACTCTGCTTCAAATGAATGGGGAGCCTATTCCAGAGCATCAATATTCTCTGAGACACATATATGTCTCACCAACATGTCTTATTTATGTCACAAACAAAATTTACATCCTTGGATCCAGTGGTTCTGATGTTGTTCATTTTGCAGATGTGCAAAATGTCCATCACTGCTATAGATCTGAGGACTGCTTGTATGCCAATAGACTGCATCTCAGCAACCCATAGCAGACAGAGAATAGAGCTAGGGCTTTGAGGCAATCCATATAGGAGAAAGTGTTTAAACCCTGTAGTCTCCTGGTAAGGAACCTTTGAGGACATTCCAGCTGTTGCATATGTTTGATAAGGTACATGCCGAAGGGGGACATTATACTCAATGATAGGTGTGATAAGGGCCAAATAATGTGGCACTATGACTTCCTTGGACCTGAATGCCTTGCCCTTATTTATAATTTGGGCAAAATAGAATGATTCTCTTACTACCTTGCCCACATGTTGGTCAAAGGCCAGATTACTGTCTACATATGTTTCCAGATCTCTGACTACCAGATCAGCCCTTTGGGGTGTCTTGTTGATGGAGGAATTAGCCTTTGTAGCAGTTTTCCCAAAAGGCACTATAATACATTTCTTGGCATTGAGTGTTAATCTATGACTTTGGCACTAGTCGTTTATCTGTGTGGGAGCCTCTTTTAAGATGCTTATGTCACGGGGGAATCTATGATAGCTCTCATTTTGCAGTTATCTGTAAACTTGGTCAGACAAAGGCCCTTGACATTAGCTTTCACTTCGAGAAGTAAATGCCAAATAGAAGTAGTCCCAGTATGGAGCCCTGATATACCCCACTGGTGATTGATCCCAGATGGCAATGAAGTGAGTTACATAGGGGTTTATTCCCAGTTTGGTGAGTTTATCCACTATAACTGAGTGGGGTATTGCACTGAATGCCTTAGCTAAGTCCAGGTAGGCAGTATGCACCATTTTCCCTTCATCTGTTGCCTTTGTGACCTTCTGAAATTATTTACTTCACTGCATGCTATCACCGTATGCCAACATCCCTCTTAATGCATCATGGTCGACAAACCTCGCTGCTTTGCCAGAGACAGTTTTCACCTGACACCCCTAGGCTTTTGGCTGCTGGCAAAGGCTCTTGCCTCCCCACAGTGCCTTTTTTTAGGCAAGGTCTCGAAAACAATATTACCAACATGGAATTAGCCAATCAGAACAAAATAAGGATCATGCTGCGAAATGCTAGGAGCTTAAACCAAAAACTGCATTCCCTAGAAGCACTTCTGTCATTTGAAAATGTAGATGTCTGTGCAGTCACAGAAACCTGGTTTAAGGCCTCAGAGAGTACCCTGGCCCTGCAGGGTTACAATGCCTTCCATGCCTTTAGACTGCAAAATGAATGTGTGAAAACCAAAGGAGGAGGTGTTTCAATCTACATTAAAGATAAATTCACCTCCTGCCTAATTAGACTGGACAGCTCCATGAAGTTACTCCAGGTCCATTTTACGGTGGGTAAGACCTCATTCAAGTCCTACCATCATAGAGCCTCCTCCATGGGTCAAGACACCCACAAATCCTACTTAACCAAACTAAAGACAATCCAGATTTTACTGAACACACTGGTTATTGGGGATTTCAATCATCCCACCATTAGCTGTTAAACCTACTCTAGCCCAGACTAGCTACCACAAAATTTCCTTGACTTTGTGAATTCAAATGACCTGGAACAAATTGTCCATACCCCGACAAGAGGAAAAAATATTCTAGATCTGGTCCTCACTAACATGTCAAACAGGTGCACTGCTGCAATTGTTGGACCCTCATTAATTAAAACTGACCACAAATCAGTCACCTTTGAACTGACACTAACACCAGAACTCACAATCGGTGAAATCAGACTAAATAACTTCACCAAGGCAAACTGTACTCTTCTAGGTGAAGGTATAAATGCATTCCAAGCCCTACCCCAAGCTGAAAGTGGTAACTATGCCAAAGCTTACACTAATGCCCTGTACAATCACTTGTATAAGTGTATAAACTCGGCTATACCAGATAGAATCAAAGCCAGAGCCCCAAGTAAAATTAAGCTGCCATGCTGGACTTCCAGCATCCACAAACTCTACAATAAACACAAAAAGTTGCTGTCCAGGAAAACAAAGATAAGGACCAATGATGGAAAAGCATTAACAGGCAAATAAGGTAACTTGTCAAATCATCCAAATGCTCCTTTGAAAGAAACCTAGCAAGTACTGCCAAGTATAACCATAAGGGCTTTTACAGCTATTCATGTATCCTAAAGGGTAGGACTCAAGCATGTGCAGAACTGGTGGCCATTGGTATCGCACACACTGACCCCACAGAGATAGTGAACCTGCTAGCAGATAGGTTTGGTGAACATTTCATTTCCTTATCCCCTCCTAACTTACAACAAACCCTCCCCCAAACTACCCCCACCTTACATATCTGAAGAACAGGTCCTCAAAGCCCTGTCCAAGGCAAAGAACACAGCCTCTATGGGACCAGATGACATCCCAGGCTGTCTTCTAAACAGGCTAAAACATGAACTAGCATCATCACTAAGTACCCCTTTCAATCATAGCCTAACCACAGGCTTTGTTCCTGTGGAATGGAGAACAGCAACAGTTATTCCCCTCCACAACGGTGGCCTACCAACAGACCTGGGGAATTATAGACCCATAAGCCTGACCAGCCACATCTGTAAGGCAATGGAATGTGTTAATATGGACCTCATAAATGAAGACATAGGTGACCTCCAAACCCTGGATTCTACCCAATTCGGCTGTGTGAAGGGCAGATCCTACCTGTTAAATCTGATGGATTTCTTTGAAAGTGTGACCAGGGCCATTGATGAGGGCATATCTATGCATACAGCATACCTTGACTTGGCAAAGGCTTCTGACGCAATCCTACATTCAGGCATTACCAATAAACTTAGCAAACTGAATATAAACCCCTTCATTGTAAGATGGATTGCCAAATGGCTCACAAATCAGACACACACTATCAAAGTGGGTGACTCCACATTAACCAGCAGACCTGTTACCAGTGGGGTGCCACAGGAGTCAGTGCTGGGCCCCCTACTGTTTGGTATATACATATCAAAAGTTCATGTCAAAATTAAGAGTTGTGGTTGATCAAGTTTGCTTAAGACTGCAAACTAGGTGCAATCATTGAATCCCCAAATGATGTCAATATACTCCAGGATGGTCTCACACAGATGAACGACTGGTGTATTAGTCATGGTTTGAAACTGAATGTAAAGAAATGCATCATCATTCCCTTTGGTACAAACAATGTCCCTTCACACCATCAAATCAACAACAATACCCTAAGTACCCATGAAGTGGTAAGGGAACTGAGATCACAGGTTGACCATGACCTTAACATCGACTATCACATGTCTACCATTGCAAGGAAAGCGTTACACATAACTCACTTGATTAGTAAAGGCATCCACTCAAGAGTAAAAGAAGTTATAACCCCCTATACTCAGCACTTATCCAGCCCATAATTGAGTATAACGTCCCATTCTGTATGTACCATACTAAGCACCTGCAGCAATTAGAGACCTCAGAGGTTTCTAACAAAGAAGATCAAGGGCCTCCAGCATGTGCCTTACACACATCAACTAAAGTCCCTGTCACTATATTCTGTATCATATAGACTTCTTAGCAGAGACTTATGCCTGGTCTACGCAGCAACCCAAGACCCAAATCTAATGAACTTACTGCATATCTGTAAATCAAGTGGGTCTAGGGCTACCTGTTTCAGGGATTTATATATGGCCTGTGACTTAAATAGGA